>NC_056750.1:703284987-703510031 GCF_019279795.1 Protopterus annectens | reverse complement strand
ACAGACCTGTTGCCAACTTCCTCATTTAAAGTTTTAACGTATCACATATCCAGACATTAAGTCTGGGTCTCATTCATTTCTCTGACTTCCCACTTGGACTATCCACTACACCAAGTATTCAAAAGGTGTCTAGCTCTTGTTCTAGCTACAGGGTATCCATGGTTTTAGACAACTTATCTGTGCAGAGTTTCAAAAGTGTAAGGCAATCTCTCTGGTGAGAGATCTCTCACACAAACTGGGATTCCAAGAACATTTAAAAGTTTCCTCACAGGATTGTTTCTGAGATGTCAACAGCTTTTATTCTAAGAGAAGAGATCTAGATACAGATGTAGGGTTTTCTACTCTGGTCGCTGAGGTAATACCTCCAGGATTTTGGGTCTCATTGCTTCTGTGATTCTCATGATGCTCTCACTAGACTCTGGTAAAGTGGTATCTGAAGTATGTTTTTGGTACCAACACCAGTCTTTGCTAGTCTCAGTGCTGAATTTTGTTGATCACTTGGAGAAATTCCCTAAACAAGGTCTCCCAAACAATCACTAGAGCCCTCTCATTTTTGCTTGGAGAGCAGTTTCAGGATGGATAAATATGGATGTTAGGCGGGAGACCAAGGACAGAAGCACACTGGGAGATGCTTGCCATGATCAAGACAATCTGAATTATCTGTGGTTCTTGGGACCAGATGATACAGCTACCTAATACATCAGCTAGCAAGAGGGACTTGAGCTGTATCCCCTTTAGACTAGCCATGTTAGCCTAGGGTATAGCTTCACACAACAGTGTTCTACAGGTATCCTCCATTCTGACGGTAAAACTGGCAGCCAAGCTGAGAAAGGCAATCAGTCACTCCCAAATAAAAATAAGATCAGGCTCTTCCAAGAGTTGATTAATCTGTGGGGAAGTCCTCAACCCTACTTGCCTCATCTCTAAATAAATGGGTGACTAGATTCTGTTCAGACTGTCCAAGAAGGCCTGAATATCAGATGCTTTGGATAGGAATGTTCCTGTTCATCTTTTCCACCCTTTCCAATAATATCCAGGACACTTATGAAGACATCCCCCCACCCCCCAAAATCGGTGTGCTGACCCCATTTTGACCAAAGACAACAGTGGTTCTTTTGGAAATAGCCGGGGATAGTTAACTCCATTATGTGAGGAAAATAAAGTTAATTACAAGTTCAGAGGTGTGTTGCACCCTGACCCCAACTTCAACTGACTGCCTGGGTGATGGCATCTTAATTCCCCTTCAGGCAGCTGTTTATTGAGTATGTTCAGCAGGTGCTAATAGATGCAAGAAAACCTGCTACAAGAAAATCTTGTTAGTAAATGGGAAAGGCTTTCTAGCTGGTTAGTAACATAACCAGCACCTAATTCAGGCTAGTTGACCTATGGCCTTGTTCCTCCAAGGCTCATTTTTCAGCCATTTCAGTATGTCTGCTTATGGATCCTCCTTGAATGTTTTTGAAAGCCTCTTTTTTTTATAAGTCGCCTCTACGAAAACTGGTCCGACCTGCCTTGGGATCTTTAGTATTTTTCAAAGCTAACACTTCATCTGAACCAGCTAATCTGGCCAACTAAGTTCCATGAAAAAAATGTTTGCTTTTACCTCTGCAAGAAGAGCATTTGAGTTGCAAGCTCTTACAGTGAGTCAACCTTTTCTCATTTTCCACAGGGATGGACTTAGCTGAGAACTAATCCTTTTATGCCTATAGCTGTATCAGTTTACTTTAAGCTAAACCATCCATTTCCTTGTCTTTCTTGAAGGTTTTTCCATACCTTGTATCTTTATAAACAACTTGGGGTATTATCTTTACAGAATCCTTCAGATAATGTAAGTTTTGTTCAACTAAGGGACATTTCCAAATGGTTGTCTCAGGTTATTACCTTTTGTTATATTCACCACAACAAAACTATTCTAAGCAGGTCAAAGCTCTTGGCTTACTTTACAGCTTTTTGGGAGTGTATGGATTCTTGAAGTCATAACTTGGTCTTTTCTATATACATTTATAAGGCATTAGAACATTGCTTCCTTCTCTAGGTATAGATCAACTTTGCTGGACCATCCTCCATGGATTTTTGGACCCATACATTTCCCAAATGTCAGCTAGGGTAGTCTACTATAGGTACAGTTGTAGGACGACACTTACCTTAAGTCTCTAATGACAGCTGTAATAAGCACTTCCTCCCTTCCCATTGTTTCCTGGTTCATGCCAGGATATAAATGCTATTTTTGCTCCTAGTGTTATTCTTTTAGGGCTTAGCATCTGCGCTTCTTGGCATAAAAGCTCTGAAGAGCTTGGTGACCAAACCTGCATTTACTCAGTTCCTCTCAGGCTGACTGGTTAGGGCATGGGGAAGTCGCCCTGAGGGTTTGGAAGGTAGCTAGCTGCTATATCCTTGATAAGATATAACCCATATAGCCAAGGCTCATGCAGCAGTGATTATTTGAAAAAAGAAAATTACTTGGCTGTACTTTGGATTCATGAAAATGAATCTAGAGAGGAATTTGAGGGGAAAGATGCGGGTGGTTCTTTGAATTCTGATTTTGACTGAGTATCTTATCTGAATCTCCATGTCAGGGATTCTTGAGAGTATTTCCAAAATGTGCCACTGTGTTCAGTGTGATTACACTGTGGTTCCTTTTCTAATCTTGAAATTAATTCCCAGAACCACCTCTCATTGTTCACCCTTTTGCCAGCATTGAAGGATGTTAGTCTGTGATTTCCCTGGTAGTCAGTCTGTTGCATCTAAGAAAGCAGAATTTAGTGTTCCTCAGTCTTTCAAATTTCTATACTCATCCCAGACCTGATCAGCAGTTATAGCTTTAATCAATCCAGCTGCCAAGCATTTTAACTGTTTCCTTTATGACAAGGAAGGCAAAACATTTGATAAGTTTGGGGAAAAGTGTATGCTTCCACAGCTTTAGTTTAGAATTTTGAATTGTCAAGCTCAATCACAAATAGCTAGAATTTGCATAGGAATGTTTTAGCTGCAATTCCTGTGAGGAAACGTGGTTAGGCTTCTGTTTTTCAGATTAGTGTTTGAGACTCTGAAGATACCACATTAAGGGCCTTTTGTTACTGGTAGTGTTGAGGTTGCCTGGCTGCCTTCTCAAAACATCCCAGAAGTTTTAAATGAGATTTTAAATTTCAGTTTATATATTTAATTTCTGGACACCACTGTACAGGTTATCAAAACATACAAAAGGGGTAAGCTAATAAAGGGAATTGGAAGGTTTTTCAGCTCTCATCTTTTGGCAGGAAACCGTCTCAGCAAAATACAGGTAAGCAGACGTTTAAATTGCAGGGTGTTCCAAAAACAAAGTAGGAACCCCCCAAAACAGGATGTTAAGTCTGAATATGTAAAGGACCTTTTCCCTCCACTTCTCCCCAGGCAGCCCCTTATTCTTCCAGAATGTCTGAATTATTTCTCTTTCTGGCAGAGATTCTGAGACTGATTCAACAGTGAAGCTGATGGCAGTGGCAAATGCTTTCTTTTCAAGGAATTTGACATCAACCAGTCCAACACCCTCCCCCTTTCCCTTCTGACCTACAACACCCTTTCACAAGGGGTGAAAGAGTTTCTTCTTGCCACTGGGGAAGACATTTTTATCCATGAATGTTTCTAGTGTCCAAGAGAATGCTTGGAGACCATTTCTGGAGCATTCTTTCATAAATGAGTTTGAGATCATGCCCAAGTTAATGCTTTCACTGCACAATCTCTTAACCATTCTTTCTCATTTGAGGGTTTTTTGTAACCTTAGATTTAAAAGATGCTTATCACATTCCTGTCCATGCAGACTTTTGATGTTTTAATGGTCTGTCTGGTTCACATAATCAGTTCTGTCTTACCCTTTGGGCTGTCAACTTCTTGAGTCTTCCAAGTGTGTAACGTCAGTTATAGCACATTCCTCTGTATTTAGATTTGCTTATCTTTGCAGACTTTTTCAAAGTGTCAGGAATTTCCACTTGGGTGAGAGTTCCTCTTCAGAATGTGATTTCAAGAGAACATTCAATCTTTTGTTCCACACAGGGTTGCATTCAGGAGGTATCTGCTAGACACCTCAGTACAGAGAAATTTTCTAACACAAGGAAAATAAGTGGTTTACCTTCATATTGTTGGAAATGACTATCGATCGTGCTTTTGTGTGAACCAAAGGCACAAATTTTAAACTGCAAAAGTCTCCGTAGTTAAATCAGCAAATCAAGCAGCAGATTCTGATTTTCGAACTAAAATGTCAGACTCATAATGCAGGGGGGCAAGCCTCCCCTGCACCCCCTACTTTAATATACTACGAGATCGCATTACAGTGGGGAAAGGGTTCATTTCCCGATCCCTGCTATAGTGCAATCCACATCCAAAATCTTGAATCGCTCATTGCACATTAGGATAATTTTTTCGAGGTGTTGCCAGTTTGGGAACTTCCTTTCGCACATAGTGGATTTGTCCAAGTGCATAATGCACTTATGAAGGTAAACCAAAATAAAATCTATTCCACAGGCTTTCCGTCACTGTGATGGAGTACTTCATTGTTCTGTGATGGTCATATCATATTTGGCAAGACTCTACATGAGAAAAATACAGTGGTATCTGAAGTGTTTGGTCTTGGCACAAATGCCCATTATCTTTTGAAATTCAAATTCAGGGATTTGAAAGAAAACATTTTGGTCCCTAGGGACACTTCAAGTTGTTACTTACAGTACCATAGTGATGTACGTAAGCAATGGGAAAACCAGGTCTTTCCCCCTTGGGTAAAGTAGCCATGATGGCATAGGATATAGCTTTCCAGTTCTGGCTCACTCTACAGCCTTCCTCCATTCTGTAATAGGGTTACCACTTGTCCCACTTTGCGAGGGACAGTCCCTCTTTGGGCAGTTGTGTCCTGCAAAAAAATTGAAAAAATGGCAAATGTCCTGAGATTTAAGGACAAAATAATTTCCTTTATTTTATGTAATAGTTGCATAAAAGTTATTCTGTATCTGAAACACCTAAATGTTATACGAAACAGAATAAGCAACTAAAATGCTACAAGAATAAGCTTTTATTTAGGCAACAAAGTGAAGTTCTGTCCTTGGTACTGGCCGTGGGTGTTTCAGCCTGAAAAATCTGATGTTTGTACCAAAAATGTCCCACTTTGGGCAATTGAAAAGGTGGCAACTGTATTCTGTAAGTACACAATTTTGTGACAGCAAGCTGAGAGAGGCTAAGGTAGACCTTTCACATGAGAAATGGATCCAGGGGTCTTCCAAGATTTGACACGTGTGGAGAGTTCCTTGGGTAGACCATTTGCCTCCTGAATAGTAAGCTGGCAAAATTTGCTCCAGGACTCAATTCAAGAAAGCCTAGAAAGCAAATGTCTTTTTTTTTTTTTTTCGTTTGGAGAGGTATGTTATTTTATGCTTTTCCTTCCTTTCCACAGATATCCAGGGTACTTAAGATTCAGAATTCATCCCTCAAGAATTGTGCTGATTCCTTTTTATCCTAGGCAACAGTAGATGTCCTTCCATATCACTGTTGCAGTATTCTTTATGTAAGTGGTCTCCCATGGATAGCCCAACGTTAGGTAAGTGTACCAAAGCCTTTAAATCTTACAGTACACGTATGGTCCGCACATTAGGAGTAGGGCTTAAAGGTGATGTACAGATGCAAGCACTCAGAACTACTTTGCTGCTAGTCCAAATTCCATTATCAAATGTCTGTCTGAATGTCCTTTTCTTATGCTGGTTACTAAGCTATATTCAGATAAGTGCCTGTTGAGGTTTCTTTGCCTTTTTCATTATAGTAGGTTGTTTTACTTCGTCATTTAAGAAGAGAAAATATTCGTGCAGGAGGCAGATTACACATCACGACCAGTGTCTCTTGCTTAAGTATGTCCCATGACCATATGCAGTGCTATCAAGTGTCTTGTCGCTAACGGCCTATTTAGTCATTTATCTTCCTTACCCATTTACCTTGAGAACCAATGACTTAAACTGTTGTCTCAGCTTGCTGTGTTAGAATTTTCCTATTCCAAGGGTCAGCTCTCTGCCAAGATGGCCAAATAGACTAATCCTGATCTGGTTGGTGTCCAAACCCTCCCAAGACATTTCTGTGGAAGCCCTGAAGACTGTCTAGTGCTTGCCACCAATTCCTCTGCTCAGAGCCCATTGGGGGACAGCATGTATCTGAATTTTCACATCTGTGGCTTTTTCAGTGTCTGTTCTGGACATTGAGGGGAACCTGACTGATATCTGAGGGACTGAATGGGATTTCTCAGATTTTAGTGAGGGAAAATATTCCTATTATGACTAGTGAATAGCCAAGGGTCTGAACCACAGAGTCAGGCAGATAACCTGTTAAAGATCCCCAGTGTTAATGGTAGGATTTTGTGTGGGGGTTCTATTTAGGTCTTTTATCCTTGAAGCCTGCTCAAGTCATGTCTTTTATCTTTCACTTTTAAGAGGCCTAGGGATTTGGATTTCTTAGATGAGGACTTTGTTATTGGGAAGGAATCCCTAGCTTACTTCTGTCATATTTCTTCACCTCTGGACTATGTTTCAGAGTTGGAAAGTTCTTTGAGCCCAGAGTCCCCCTTGGAGGAATTGTCCTTTGGGAATACCATTGCTCATATAATGGAGTATTTCAAGTGGGATTCCTCCCAGGTCTCTGACTTTCAGAAAAAAGTATTGAGCTTTTACAGATGAAGTCTCCTAAGCTATCAGCTACCCACATGTTTTGACAGCCCTTTCAGACACATTTTCTGTTGTCTGTCGCTTCTGATTGTCAGCCCAAGCTCCAAAGAAACCTGACCGGTTCTACAAGGTATCTGAGGATTGTGAATTTTTGTATGTGGTGATCTGCTGATCTTTCAATATCCTCTAAGCTTTACCATTTATTAAGCTCCTTCCTTAAGATAAGGACAGTTGAGCTTTGGAAAGGTTGGGTAAAATGTATATACTGCTGCCACCCATGACCAGGTATGTTTCAGCTCTTTCTCAGGTATCTTTGTTGGTCTATGACCTTCCTGATTCTGATGACAAAGGTTCATTTCTTTGCCTGTTTGAGTCTACTTCCCAGTTTACCTGCCAATCAGTAAAATGCAGCTGATGCTTCTTCAGGACTGCTGCTTTTGCTTTTTTGAGATTATTCTTGGCTATGATGTCCCTCTGGATAACAACATTTTTTTGTAATGGATGCTGTTGAACTGTTAAGTTCCCCCAGGATAAGCCTAAGGCCTTGCAGGAACTCGAGCATATTTTGGTTTCCCCTATTCACAAATTCCAGGTGAATTACCCGTCTAAATTTCTTTATCCATAAGCAGACTTGCCCACCTCAGATGGGTAAATGGGGAAGTAGAGGCATGTTCCCCCACTCTGACTCCATTTCAGAAGCTGCTTTTTCTATCTCCATTTGACAGTTGGCCACCTCTTCCCCTCAGCCAGGTCTTCCTGTCACTCCTAAATTGGCATCTGATCACCTCTTACTCTTGGGTGCTATCATTCATCAAGAGTATTTCATGACTTGGAAATCCCTTCCCCTCTTCAGGCATTCCACAACCTCCTTTGGAAAAGTTTTCTCATTTCCCAGAGGTTTTGCAGTCCCTTTTGGACAGAGCACCAGTTTGTTGCAGCTTCCCAAGTGGGAAAAGGGTTTTACTCAATGTTTTTAGTTTCTTAGAAGGAAGGTAACTGGGGACCAATTCTGGATCTCTCTCTACTCAACCTTTTTCAGGACCCTCTCTTCAGATTGTTTCCTCCTCTTCCCCAGGCCTTTACCTACCCATTCACTATTTGTTTAGGAAAGTGTTTCTCTTCCTCTCATTTTCAGTTCTTTGCTTTGCTCTTTAGGCTTATTCACCAAGTGTGTCGCTCCTGTCATTGCTTTTGCAGGCTTCAGGGGATACAGATTTTCCCTTATCTGGATGACATGCTTATTCAGGATACTTCTCCCAGCAGTCTGTTGCAGGATCTCCAGTTTACCACTTCTCTTTTGTAAAGTCTGCAGTTCACCATAAATCTTAAGGAATCTGTTCTGATGCCCTCCCAAGATCATATTTTTCTGGGGTGCAGGCTTTAGACTGTTCCCAAATCCTCTTATCTTCCTGCTCCCAAGGTTTTGTCTATGGCAACTTTTTTCCATTCTCTCCTTTCTTATGGTGTTGGAATGTCTCAGGGTTCTGGGGTTTATGGCCTCCACTATTTCCATGCTGCTTTAAGCCAGGCTCCATATGAGGAAGCTACAATGGTACCTTAAATCAGTATGGCTTCAACATTTCCACTTTTTGGATTTCCCTATTCCTTTGCTTCCTTGTCTCAAACTTAAGCTTCAGTGTTGGGTTTTAGCAATTTTCTTCCAATCCAGAGCTTTCCTTTCAGGCTAAAATTCTTTCTCGGGAACTGTTTACAGATGCCTAGGACTTGGAGTTTTGGTTCACCTTGTGGCCTTCTAAAGATCGGGGTTTCTAGCCTCATCAGATGTCCGATCATATCAGCATAAAATATGCAGCATCTTCACGAGAGGAGAAAATATACTAGATCTCATTATCACAAACATGGGGACAAAATGCTCCACACCGGAAGTATATCCCTCATTGGTGAGATCTGATCATAAACTAATCTCACTGGAAATCCACATCCCGCCCCCACCCCAAACAAAAAAGACCACAGTGAAGAACTTCTCTAAAGCAAACTTCACACTACTTAAGACTGGTGTGGTATCCTTCAAGGCCCCTGAGCCAGTGGAAACTACAACCCAAGCTGCGGAAGCCCTTACAAATGCCTTCTATGAACACCTCCAGGACTGCATGGATCAGGCAATCCCAAATAAAACCAAGATTCTTTCCACAAAGGGCAAACGTCCAGTCTGGTGGACCCCAGCCATTAACAAACTTTACAATAAGAGGAGAAAGCTATTACATGATAGAACAAAATCCATAAAAGGGAAGTCACCCCTGATCATTATTAGTAAAAAAAATACGAGCACTCATAAAATCAACTAAGGCCAATTTTGAGAAAAAAAGTGCCATGGATTCAAAGGACAATCATAAGACCTTTTTCAGCTATGTTAGGAACCTGGGTGGAAACTCCCAGATATGCTCAGAATTAGTCCAAAATGATACAAAAATCACTGAACCCACAGACATTGCCAACATACTGGCAGACAGGTTCAGTGCAAACTTCACCCCTCTCCCCTAAAGGAGAGATAACTATCCCAGCGGAGTGTAGCCTCCCAGACATTTCAAATGCGCAGGTGAAAGCTGCTCTCTAAAGCTAAAAACACAGCATCAATGGGACCGGATGGTGTCCCCGGCTGTGTGCTACACGAGCTAAATGAGGAATTAAACCCGCACATAAGGCAGCTGTTTAATCTCAGCCTTACCACAGGATACATGCCCAAGGAGTGGCGTACGGCAACTGTGGTCCCACTCCACAAAGGCGGTGCCTCTACGGACCCTGGTAATTACCGCCCCATAAGCTTAACAAGTCTAGTCTGCAAAGCTATGGAGAGGATCATAATGGAGCTCATAAACAAAGATATAGGGGACTTGCAGACATGGGACCCGACCCAGTTTGGCTTCGTCAAGGGCAGATCATGCCTTTTGAACTTGGTCGACTTCTTCAAAACAGTCACCAAGGCCATTGAGGAGGATAAGGCAGTCCATACAGCCTACCTTGACCTTGCAAAGGCTTTTGACACAATACCCCACTCGGGTATTGTAGAAAAACTTACCAGCTTAAATGTAAACCCATATATCACAAGATGGGTTGCAAACTGGCTTAAGGACAGAACCCACAGGGTTAGAGTTGCTGGCGCTATGTCAGACTCCAAGCCGGTCACAAGTGGCATCCCACAGGGCTCAGTCCTTGGCCCCCTATTGTTCGGCATCTACTTCTCAGAAGTGCAGGCCAACATGGGAGGACTTTGGCTGACAAAGTTTGCAGATGACTGCAAACTGGGCGCCATAGTGGAAAGTGCATCGGACACGGATATCCTTCAGAAGGGACTCACGGAAACAGATAGCTGGTGCCAGAGCCATGGCCTGAAGTTAAACGCCAAAAAATGTATAGTCATACCCTTCGGGAAAAACAAGGTAACCCCAAGCTACCATATAGGTGGCAATCCACTAAGCACAGAAGAGGTTATCAGGGACCTAGGGACCCAGGTTGACAGTGGCCTTTCTTTTGACACTCACGTTGCTAAAATGGTTAGAAAGACCTTCTACATTGCCCACCTGATCACGAAGGGATTCACATCCAGATCTAGCGAGGTCATTATTCCCCTGTACTCTTTACTTATCAGACCAATGATAGAGTACAATGCCCCATTCGGGATGTATCTCACCCGACATCTGCAGCAATTGGAGAGACCCCAAAAGTTCCTCACCAAAAGGATAAAGGGACTCCAAAATCTGCCATATGCTGCCAGATTGAAGAAACTCCAGCTCTATTCAGTCGCATACCGTCTGCTCAGAGGTGACGTGCCTGACATACAAGGCCATGTCCAACCCGGAATTAATGGACATGCTCCACCTCAAAAAATCCAAATCTACCAAAACCACTAGAGCAAGCGACTTAAACCTTAGCACAGATATAAATAGGACATCCTGGAGGGATAGATTTATCACTCAGAGACTCCCTATGCTGTGGAATAAAATCCCAGTCCATGTGAGGCAGAGCACCTCGCTGGCTCTGTTCAAGAGAAATCTTGACCTGTGGATGGGAGATCGTAGGTTTACCCCGGGAATCATCTCTGTGTCACTGCTGGACAGAGGCACAAGAAACTAATGGGTACAGTATTTTTTCATATAAGGGGTGGCGTAAGCCACAGAACTTTGGGCTAGGCTTATAAATGCCTTAGGGCAGATAGCCTAGTATAAATCTATGAACCTATGAACCTAAAAGAGATGACAGCTCTGCTAGCTTTTCATTTCCTTTAATATTGTGGCTCCCTCAGTCATCACAGACAATACCACCACAATATGGTACATCAACAGGCAGGGGGGTGCAAGGTCCTCTCTCCTTTGAAGATTAGCTCTTCAGGCATGGGATCTAGCTATCAAGTATTAAGTGACTTCAGGCAGCTTGCATTTCCTTGAGAGCACAATCTAGTGGCAGACTCACTGAGCAGGTCCAGACCACAGACTCAAACATGTATGCTTCACAGAGAGGTTTTTCTGGACATACTACATCAGTGGGGTATATCTCAGGTAGATCTTTTTGCCTTCCCTCTGAACAGACAACTTCCTCTTTTCTGTTAGAGTAACATGTCCTCTGACTTGGAAAGTGTCCTCTGACTTGGAAAGTGGGCACCCTGTCTCTTCTATGGGAAGGAATGTTTGTGTATACCTCCCCCCTTTCCTCTGCCATGATTTCTGCACAAAATCTGAGACACTCCCAAAATCTTGCTGGTAACTCCCTTTTGACCCAGATAGTATTGGGTTCCTCCTTCTCTAACACATGACTGTGGGCAGTTGCAACATTTTGCTGTGATCTTCTCACACTTGACAAGGGACTTCTTATCCATCCTTACCTGTCCATTCTTCAGTGATACAATGGGTGATAGGGGTTTGATTCCTTTTAGGCACCTGTTTTCTGGGGGTGTGCTTTGGGTTATTCAGGAGGCCAAAAAACTTCACTACCAGTTTTACAGGTTGCTCTGACATCTGTAAGAACACCTGAGCTGTAAGATCTTATGGTGTCGATCTTCTCATTTTCCACAGTGACAGTTTCCTTGATTATGCCTGAAGTGGTGTCTGCTTACTTTAAGCCAAACTATTCATCTTTCTATGCTCTTACCCCAGCCTCTGAGGGAGAAAGGGATACTTCATGCCATAGATGTCCACAGACGACTCTGGTACTATATTGGTAGAACCAAATCTTTCAGAACTTACAATTTATTTCTTGTGACAGTAAGTGGGACAGCAGACTATTTCCAAATTATTGTCTGACTGTTGCCTTTTGCTTTCCTACAACAGCAACACGATTCCAGTCAAGGTTCAAGGCACATTTTACCAGTTCTTTGGCCTCATCTAGCTTTTTGTAAAGGGATGGACTCAGGATATTCAAGAAGCAACCTGTTCCTCTGTATATACTCTTACAAATCACTAAGCTAGATTCCTTCTCAGTCTGAAATGGCCCAACAATAAGGGGCAAATGCAAAGCAGCCTTTTTGTTTCCAGCCTGGCCAACCTGGCACTGCTTACAGATCCTGCATTATTGTTGTACATCCATTGTAATCATTGTCCAATAAAGTATAATACATGATGGAGAATTATCCATATGGCCTGCAAGAAGACTATGGATTATGGCCAGAAGTGCCTGTCAGTAGGATTTGAATACTACTTGTCTCTTTTATCTCTACTTCATTTGCAAGCAGTCCTTTTGCCCTAGTATATGGACTCCCATGCACTTGAGTATTGGGAGCCTTCTTGTTTACCCCTCAGGTGTTGTGGTCAATCTAAGTGTGCCTCTACTTGATGGTGAACCATCCTCAGATCTCCTTCAAAAGGAAACATTCAGTGAGTAGTGCCTCAGGTCTGGCTGACTCTCACCACTTCTCTCCTGTTTTCATGCAAAGCCCAGTATCTGTCAGCTGCTATGGTTCAGTTACTAGCACACACTTCCTGACCATCTCCCCACAGAAGTAGCAATATCAGCCCCAGATAGAACTACAGTGGTCTTCCCCCTTGTTTGCCCTCATGCTTTGCTTATGTGTGCATGCTGCTACAAGTTTCTGCACTGACAGTCCTTCTCTAATTGGACATCAATAGAGACGCTCAAACACAGCCATATTTTTGCTTCCTTGCCCCTTTTCTAATCCAGAAACTCTAACCAAAGGTGCAGAATAAAGCTTTAGAAGCCCATAGCTTGAGTAGACTGCCTTGACAATGCTCTTTGACTACTACAGGCTTAGCTATGGGTGCCTGAGGCCATATTCCTTTTGGCAATGGCCTTTTCCCCTTCCAATACAAACTCTTACTGCTTGCATTGAGATTATGCATGCATTGTTGGTTACATTTATAACAACCCCCAAATCCTATATGTGCATTAGAAACTGGCTTCCTTTGTTACTTGTGAAACTTGCCATGATGGATTAGGCTGACCCCTTGGGTTTCAGTATGTCATTGTGCAGTTATGTGAACTGCTGCCTATGCAATTGCAATCTGATGGCTAAAAGTCCTTAAGTGTTCCACCTCTGTCTGGCAGCTCAATTATGCCTTCAGATACAAGGTTGCTACCTTCGCCTGGGACATATTCATATGTGCAATTCCTTTCATATAATTCTTAGGTCTGTTGTGACACTGACAGCTTAGCATAATTTTCAGACAGGTATCTCCTTCTCCTGTCACTCTTCTTATGTGGCTCAAAAAATGCTATGCATAATTTATCATGTGGCTGGCAGTGTACACTTATTGACAGCTGAATCAGGCTAAAGTTAGTCAGGATCTAACTAGTGTCACCAAATGTCAAGGATTGCACCACTGCAACAACCTGCCTGGTAGTGCTGCAGTTAGAATACCATAGAGCCTGCTAGTGCTGCAATTAGAATACCATAGTTGGTGTACCACATGGATGTTAGGCATTTGGAATATGGCTTTGGATATGCTGCTCTGCCTCAAATAGATCAGCGTTCCACCTGATGGGTGGTCTCTTAAGTCAGACCAGTGAAACCAAACAGGAAAAAGTGTGCATGAATTTGAATTGGTAACCAGTTCACTAAAATCATCTTGGTCTCAAAACTCATAAAAGAAGTATGCATCATTGCCCCAAAAATGGAGTTCCAATATTGTACTCCATATCAAGACTACATACCTGATTACTTATAGACATGTCTTTGACATGCCACCATAGACTTACTTCTCACTGCATCCTCTTAACATTATTTTCTGGTGCATCTTGGTCATTGTGGTGGTTCTTGAACTTACAATTCCTAGAGAGGCATGGTTTTCTAGAGACCTTAGTCGTGGTTCAAACATATTACATAATTTCCAGGGAAGGGTGGTTTACTAGACCATACACACCAGTTTATCTGTCACTGTTCTTTACTATCTAAAGGCAGTTGGGTTTTTAAGTGTGGTGTCAATTTCAGAGTCCTAAATATCTCGACAGAAATGCATTTTTAGAAGCAAATAGTGTATCAGCACAATCTTGGTTTCCTTAAGTTATTGAAATATGCATTTTAGGGCACTGCACAAGGAACCCAATCAGTTGCATAGACCCATTTAAAGAAACATCTTGCATACATTTGAATAAACCAGCTGAAAAAGTACACTCTCGCTTTTCTGAGTTCAAAACCTGAATTGTGAAGATATAGATTTCATCACAACAGATTTAGTTATGCTTATCAAAATATCCAAAATTTTACACTGGTATCTCCAAATATATTTTAGACTTAAATTTCTGTTCCCACAGAAGCCTGTTCTTTCACCTTCACACAATTTTGATCCTGTCAACCCATTTTACAATTCTGCTGAGCTAAACCTTTAAAAGGATCTCATTGCATTTTTTTCCTATCCCCTGACCCCCGCTTTTCTGAGTTCAAAACCTGAATTGTGAAGATATAGATTTCATCACAACAGATTTAGTTGTGCTTATCAAAATATCAATTTTACATTGGTATCTCCAAATATATTTTAGACTTAAATTTCTGTTCCCACAGAAGCCTGTTCTTTCACCTTCACACAATTTTGATCCTGTCAACCCATTTTACGATTCTGCTGAGCTAAACCTTTAAAAGGATCTCATCGCATTTTTTTCCTATCCCCTGACCCCCACTTGGGACTTGTGGGTCACTCTTTTAGCTTTAAGATGTTGCACTTTATAAGAATTATTTTCAGTTTATTTTATTTTTCATAGGTCACAAGGTTACTGACATATGCAACTTCTGCTGGGAAAATGTGAGCATAAAACTTTACAAATCTGACCATCTGAAATGAGACAATCAAGAATTACAATTTAAGTGAAGTTCTCTACTGTGACTCTATAGTATGGAATACAAATGCTGGCATTAAGTGCTACCCTAGATATCTTGTTAAAGTTCTGATTGTCAATTGTTTGGTTTCAGTGTTTATTACAGAAATAGTAATCTGGTATAATTATTGCTAAGTAGTATGCAGACTGTGCTCTGATCTGCAGAAGTACAAGTTATGTCCTTCAGTTTGGGCAGAATATTTTAGTTGTACAGTTGTTTCACTAGACCTGTGCCAGCAGTAATTGCCTTTAGCTTGTCTGTTTTTTGGATCCCCCTCTAGCCATACCTGACAATCTGCAGAAGTAGAAATTAATGGACAATGACCTTGAATCAAGAATATCTTGCCAAAATTATGGGAATTACTTAAATGTGAAGTTTCCATTTTCACAGTAGTTCTAGCATAGTATGACCTTTTCATATTTGGGTGTGAGAAGAATCCATGTTATTGAGTTTAGAAACTTTCTTGCAGGCAGTATGGTTGGCAACAAGAACGTGTACAGAAGTTAAATAGAAAAGTAAGCTTTGGCCAAACAAATGAGGCCCTTAGCTTTGCTTAAATTTAACAAGGTTTGGCAGCTGAAATGAGGAGGATATAAAACTACCACAAAGTCTGAGTACTAAATGTGATCCACCAGTGAATAAGTATGAAAACAAAGCCTAACTGGAGACAATTTCATGAGACAACACATTTCCCATTTAAAACTACATAGCAGGTTAGTGTTTAACGTTGACTGACTACTGCTTAGTTCTAAAATGTTCTGGATTATCTATTGGAAATAAGTTATGACGATTTTGTAGAATATTAAGGTTAATACCTATTATCAGAATTTAAAACTATGATTTTAAAATTGTAAATGGAGGCATAGGTTGAGAAGTAATGGTATAACTCATAACTACTGATCTTACAAGTAACTATGTTATCTTAAAGAATGAAGCCTTATTAGATTAAATCATTTTGGTTCTAAAAAGAACAAAGTGGTCATCCTCCTATAGATTAAAGGTAATGGGAAATTAGAGAAATGATACTGAAAGGCTTAAACTCAGCACAAGTCCTGTGAAAAGGAACTGTTCTATACACAAACCATATAGGATTGAAGCAAGACGGTAATCAGAAACACTCCTGATCCAAGTGATTAAAGCAGAAATCGTATATAAGAATTTGAAGGAATAACACCAAAAAACGAAAAATGCAATATCAGACCAGTATTGTCATCTAAGGGATTCATTAATTCCATATAGAGGAAATTATTAGAATTTATGTTAAATATAGAAATTGCAACTGACCAGCAGGAAATGGGAGTTAATATTCAGGCAAAAAGATATTGAAAATGTGACGGGTTAAATAAGAGTGGCAAATTTTTATGATTAGTAAAGACTTGTAGGGATATTTTCATTTAAGAAAATAGATTATCACAGTACTGTGGAGACTTTTGATTTCTGAAAATAGTCAGTTCTAAGAAAATTAAATGACAATGTTTTCTGGATGAGCTAGCATACCAAGAAAATTCACATAGTTGCATGAAAAATGTTAGTCTTGTTTAAAGAAATCTAAATTAATATTTCCTTTTATGGGAAAAGGGAATAGGAAAGATTTATGTCATCTCACAGCTGCTGGACTCTTCAGAAAAAGATTTTGTTTATCCATTAAAAAAGTACAAGGTCAGTATGAGGACCATTCAAAATGCAATATGAAAATATAGAACATGAAATGGCAATATTCGGCTTCATAATTTAACATCTTATAGAGAAGAGAGTAATAAGTTTTATTTGCAAATTGTTTTAGACCAAGAGATTACATGAAATATAATTTGCTACAAGAGAGTTCTCTTTGTTAGAGGAAGATTAAATGTTCTGTAAATAAAAGCAGTGCATGTAGTCAAAACTAGGCTATAGTGCAAACATCCATCAAGGAAGAGTTTTTTTTTAATAGTGAAAGGTGTTATGGCAAACTTGCATACTAATCTTTTGGCTAATATGTATAGATGAAATAATACAGCTGCACAAATAAAATAAGTAGACACCTTTTTCTTCCTATTTGGATAAAACATATTAGAATCTAGACTAAAAAATTAGTTTTATTATGACTAATGGTATTTAACAGAGATGGGAAAATTAATTTGTAGACTAGTAAAATGAGTGGATACATTTGATATGTCTTGCAATATTCCTTGGACTGAACATATGAAGTAGAAATTTCCATTAGAGAAAAATGTGGTGCTTAAGTTTGATAGAGCATATGGCATTGTAGCACACTGACACATAGAAATTAAAAAAAACAACATATAAGCCAGGATGCCAATTTGGAATTTAGGGCAAAAATATTTTTTTTCTATAGAGAATATGAAATTTAAGACAATATATTTACCCAAATCTGTCTTATTTTTAGTGATTTGTTGAGGTTATCTAAATGATCCTATCTTGGTCTATGATTTACTGTGAAGCTGACAGGTAAAAAGTTTTATTTGAATTTACATTTTATTTTTTTACCACTTTTTTCACTGTTTGTAGGAAGGAAAGGATAGCTGGTAAACAAACAGACTTAACTTTGATTTATATTTTGTTCAACCTTTAATTTTCACTTTAGTTGTTACAAAGGGATAGGTTTTAGACAAGCAAGCTCTAGCCATCCTAAGTGGCCTAGTCAACTATAACATCACACAGACTGCAGACAGGACAATCCAGAGCTTATCTAAAAAAATGTTATCTTGGTTTGTGGTTTCATCTTTACCGTTTAAAAGAAGTTTGCCTGTGAGTAATAGTAAGAAATTAGTTTTTGTCTGACTTTCAGAACTTTTATGGTCAGAACAATTCTACTGTACTTTAGTTCATAGAATCATAGTAGATTACTAGGCTAATAGCTCTGGGGTCCGTACAAGCCTAGCCAAGAGTTTATCCCCAGAAAAGAAACCACAATCGGCACCTGTCATCCTTGTCAGTGAGGGACAGAGGTGGAACCCCCGGGACAAATTTGTGGTTGCCCATCCACTCATCGAGGTTGCGCTTGAAGAGGGTCATCGACGTACTTTGCTTGATGTGTATGGGGAGGTCTATTCCAGAGACAGGGCAGCCTCTGGGAGAGACACCTGTTTCTCCAGCAGGTTTTGTTAATGTCACACATTAGATTTAAGCATTTTGATTGGATACTACATGAGAAGTTAGACTTATGGATATGGAGCATCTCTAGTAGAGCAGGGTCTGAGACTGCTTTGTAGGCGAGAAACAGGTCACCTCTGAGCAGTCTGTATGATAGAGTAGACTGGTAGTGATTTCAGTCTGTCCACATAGGACAGGTGTTGGGGGCCATGGATTCTCTTTGTAAGGTATTTCTGTGGCCTGTCCAGTTGGTGCAGGTGTTTGGAGAGGTGCATACCAAACGGGGCATTGTATTCAATTATTGGCCTAATGACAGAGGAGTACAGAGAGGTAGTAACTTACTTTTTTCGGGATGCAATCCCTTTACTTATGGGATGAACAAACTAAAAGGCTTTTCAGACCACTGCCACTACATGATGGTCAAATGTGAGATTGTTCTCAACTTGTGTACCCAGGTCTCCCACCACAGGTTTTATGCTTAGGGGGTTACTGCTAATGTAATCAGTAGGGGTTGTGTTTTTGCCAAATGGTATGAGAATACATTTTTTTGCATTTAACTCAAGGCCATGACTTTGGCACCAGTCATTTGTTGCTGTGAGACCCTCTTGAAGTATGCTAACATCATTTGGGGAGTCAGTGAACAGTACCCAACTTACAGTCATCTGCAGACTTGGTCAGCTGCAGGCCTTCTGTCTTTGCCTGGACCTCTGAGAAGTAGATGCCAAACAATAGGGGTCCCAGGACAGATCCCTGGGGGACACCACTAGTGACAGGTCTGCTATCTGAGGTAATGGCACCTATTTTGACCTTGTGGATCCTATTAGTGAACCAGTTGGTCACCCACTTGATGAGAGAGGGATTTATACCAAGTTCTGTTAGCTTTATGATGATGCCTGAGTGGGGGATTGTGTCAATGGCTTTGGCTAAGTCAAGGTAAGCTGCTTGTACTGACTTTCCTCATCCAGTGCCTTGGTGATGGTCTCAAAGTCAACCAGGTTCAACAGGCAAGATCTGCCCGTGACAAATCTGAACTTGGTGGGGTCAAGTGCTTGGAGATTGCCTATGTCCTTGTTTATGACATCCATAATATGCTCCATGGCCTAACAGATCAGACTTGTCAAGCTAATGGGGAGATAGTTACCAGGGTCAGTAGTGGCACCACCTTTGTGAAAAGGGATAACTATGGTAGTTCTCCACTCTGCTGGAATGAAGCCTGTACTTAGGCTATGGTTGAATAGGGTGCTCAATGGCAAGGCTAGTTCTTGATGGAAATGTTGCAGAATACAGCCTGGGATACTATCAGGTCCCATGGAAGCTGTGTCCTTTGCCTTGGATAGGGCCTTTAACACTTGATCTACGGAGATGTGAGGTGCGGGGCAAGTATCCGGGATGTTGAATGGGCCTTTAGGGAGGACAGTGCGGTGAAGTTTGCATTGAACCCAAGTCAACAGGATCAGTGTAAGTGGCACTGTTAAGAACTAATTCAGAACAAACCTAGACTTTGCCATGAAGGTTGCTGACGCAACTGAAAAAGGCTTTGAGGTTAGCCTTTGTTTCAGAGGATAGTTTTGATTCATAATTGGCTTTGGAGGTTTTCACCAGTGACCCAATTTGCTTGTTGAGGCTAAGGATAGAGTTTTCCCAATTGGGAATTTGTGGCTTTTTACTCTTGGACAGCAGTTTCTTCCTTTTGTTTTAAAGCCTGTCGATAGAGGATGTCCACCACATAGGTTTGTTTCCTTGAGGAGCAGGTTTAGTTCTGTTGGGTATGGCTGTGTCCAGCTGTACAGGTGCTTGTATACTGCACTGGCATAGTTGTCTGCATCCTCTGAGGGGGGTGGTGGTGTGAAGCTACTGATACCCTCCCTTAGAAGGTTGTAGTCAGTTTTTTAGCCTGGTTATGGCTGGGGGGGAGGTTGGACAGGATAGACACCTCAAATGAGACAGACTGATGCTCTCATCAAACCAGTGAAGAACTTACTATGGGGATGGTGCAGCAGTCACCCATGTTGGTGAAAACAAAGTCTAGAATGCTGTCTTCCCCTTGTAGGGGATGAGACAAGCTTGTCTAGTGCATTAGAACTGATGAAATCAATGAATCGTTGGGTGAGTGCATTAGAGCAGGAATAGTTCACCCAGTTTATGGTGGAGTAGTTGAAGTCACCAAGGATCAGGGTGTTAAGGGAATACCTTGATGGTTAGGACGTACCTTGACTGATATTGATTTTTATCAAAGTTGTTGATTTATGTTCTCTCTGAATTCTGTGGTTACTGTTTTTAATTATTTTCTTCTGCCATTGTTTTATTTGAAACTGAATATGAATTACTTAAATGAGTATGCCTTTAATGGTTTGCTAAAGCACACATCTTATACAGTATAATGCTATGCATATTTAAAGGTAACAGTAATACTAGTGATCTCTGTTCCTCATGTTGAAAGTTGGATGATTTGCTTACTATTATTAGAAGTAAATCTAGATTTGATGATTATTTCACTTGTGCAGTTGGCACAGCTTGAACTTTTACATATATTGATGACTGTACTGGTGAGAGAAATGTTAGGCAAAGAGCAAATAGAACTAATTTAGGAAATTATGTATCTATTGTTTGTAAAGATCATTCAACCGCTATGAAACAAAATGATGCCCCTGACAACTTTGGAATTCTGGATGCAAGTATTAAACAGCCTGAGGGTTCAGACTGTTTAGAAGGAAACTAAAAAAGAGAAAAGTTGTTCATTACAAATAAGGAAGAAAAATAAACTGATAAATGTCTAAAGTAGAGGGAATACATAGTAAGATGGACACTGCTTTGTTATGTAATGCACAGATTACAGGGAATGGTAACGTTCTAGCAGAAAACCTTCAGTGTACAGAAAAAGACAATTTTTCAAAAAGAGAGGAAAGGGGCAGGTGAAAATGAAGTCAGAATTGAACATGGAAGGACTGAAGAACATTCCTGTAAGAAAAGAGAGAGACAGATATTCACTACATGGCTCAAGCTGTGGATGTACAAAGTCAGCTGGATGAGAATTGTGTACTTGAGCAATAACCCATGCCTGGGTGTGGGTAATGCTGGATTTACCCACAGTTGGTGTGGTTTGGTCATGAGGGCGAAGCCAGAGTGGCCAAACAAAGACAACCATGGTTAAATCCGGCATTACCCACACCCAGAAGTGGGTTATTGCTATTATACAATGACATTATTTAAGAAACAAATACCTCCGTGCTGCTCTTCTGCAGCTGTCCGGTATCCTGGAGCAGTTCTGATGTACTGTGCATGCGTATGCTTATGTAGTACATCAGAGCTGTGTGTAAAGGAAGCAGTGGAGAAATGAAGATCTCCATTGTTTTTTTAAAGTTGTCTTGCTTTGTTAAACAAGTTTAACAAAGTGAGATATCTTTAAAAAAAGCAACAGAGAAAGGAAGATCTCCGTTCACTTTTTTAAAGCTGTCTCGCTATGTTAAATGAGTTTAACATAGCGAGACAGCTTTACAAAAAGGAACGGAGGAAGGAAGATCTCCATTGCTTTTTTAAAGGTATCTCACTATGTTAAATTCATTTAGCATAGCGAGATTACAGCAATGAAGCTCTTCTGTTCTCCGTTGCTGCCTAAGACAAAAAAAGTAAAGACTTATACTAATGGAAAAAGTCAGGGTAATGGAAAAAGTCAGGGCAACCGGACTTTTTTCCATTAGTATAAGTCTGATTTACAACGGGCATGCTGATCGATCATCATGCACGTTTTGGAATATTAATGGGGGGGTCATTGTATAATTGCAAATTTAATATGCAATGAAAACAGCGGGATTTAATAAGACTAATGGTGATGAAGATTATTCTTTTGTAACAATTGACAGAGCAGATAATACTGTATTAGAAGTTGAAGATTATTCAGATCTGGTCAGAAAACATATTCTTGTAGATGGAGATTCAATTATTAGAGGAACTGATACTTAGATTTGCAGAGAAGATAATGAACGTTAGAGAGTGTTACGCTTGCCAGGAGCAAAAATAGATGATGTGAGACAAGCCTTAATGTAACAAAGTATGGATTTGTGTTTATTCATGTCAGTACAATGATCTCATCCACAAGGACTCTGACTTTTAGTAGGGAACTTACAGGCCTCTTAGTATAGCTTGTACTGGTGTTTGGATGTATTTTTCACAAATCACCTATAGAAAGGATGGTCAGGTCACTGTGAATGAAAAGATTTTTGGGGTAAATACCTACATGGAAAAAAATGTCCTGTTTTAAAAAAATGGAAATGTGTAGAACATCAGAGCTTCATTTTGGGCACACATGTTCAGGCCGGATGGTTTGTATTTGTAAAGATCAGTGAAGAGAATGTTTGCAGCAGATATTTTGCAGTATTTTAGAAACACTGGGCAGAATTTCTGCTAGGTCAATAATTTTAGCAGTTCACTGATGGCAACATATGATATGTCTCTGTTATTGTTAGGAGCATTAATAATAAAGTATTGCATTGGAAAATGTTCTACGTTTCCACAAGATTAATGTTAGTTTATGAAACATGGTTAAGCACGATTAAAGAAAAATGACTAGAAACCATTTCTGTCGCGCTGTAAATGTTTTTACTGTAACAGACATAACAAACATTCAGGTGGATGTGTAATGACATGGATTTAAGATGCGAGACCTGTGATTACTGTTCAGTGATAACACCAATACTACAGACTGACAATAAAGACAACCCTAGAACATGTAACGATTGTTGGCGTGTATAGACAACCAAAGTCAGTGCTGATGACCTAGATAAATTCATACATTTTTTGCATAAAACACAGGTGGGCAGAATAATATTGGCTGGGGAGTTAAACAGAGTGGGACAACATTAGTAAGGAAATTATACACAGTGTATGTTCAAGAACAATAATTGCTTAAGATTGTGAAAAAAAAAAAAAAAACTACCAGGGAATGGAACATACACAAATTAAAACTACCAGAGAATGGAACATGCACATATTAAGCATGGTTTGTGTTCCTAAAGAAATTACTGTAAGTCAAGGTTTGCCACCATTGATGTGCAGTGATCATGGGTTATAAAGGTTAATTTGTCAACAAAGGCAAGGTAAAGGGGGGCAGTAAGAAGATGCTGTCTGCACTGCACATCTGTTGCAGTGCTGCTATCTGAACTGTAAAATAGATAATTACAAACACACCTTGGTTGGCCAATAATTTAACTGATTCACACCCAGAGTACTTTTTTGAATATGATCATTTAACACTGATAGCTTTATTTGGTGTTCTGATAATTTTCTTGGGGCTGGAGTTCTTAACTGAGCAACCTACAAACTACTTGCAGATCACATAAGATATAGCTTGGTGTAAGTAACAATGATGTTTAGGTAGTCAGTCTAGGATGTCCAACAGGGGAGTCACTGCTTGTCACTTCCCCATGCTTTCATACTAGTGTTCACAATTTTAAAACTGATACTGCCTTGTTATTAAGGGACATGGTACAATGTATTGTGGTTGGAGAAATGCACTCTCATTGAAAAACATCTCACTCAAAGACCTTGACCCTCTACTAGAAAAGAATGCTCTAAATACACCCTCTGAATCAGACAACCCACTACCTCAGATTAATAAAAAAAATGCCAGATGTATCGAAAACAATTCTTAAAAAAAAAAAAAATCCCAAACAATCTCAACTTGATAATTCTCCCCACATTTGCCCTATTTCCATCCTCCATACAATTGGGAAAATACTTAAAAACAATCTGCACTCCACTCTACATATATCTAACAATACCAGCTCATCACACTTAAACAGCACGGGGTTTGCACAAGTTTCATACCTTTCAACTATACAGATTTCCATTGAATGTGCAGATTGTTGCTTCATATTCTTGGTGTGTTCCTCCTAAAATCTGTACTTTTCTGGCAAATAGCTGAGGATTGAAGTAATTAAATGACAAACATTTGAGTTTAAGACTACAAATCCCTTCAGAAAATTCATGCTAATGCAAAACCTATTATTCTATCAACTTTCTAAGTTTGTAAGAGCAATATTTAAAATCTGTACCTATTTGCCCCCCCCCCCCCATCAATTTTAGGCTTTGTCCAGATTTTTTGCTCTAAAATTTTGAGAGTTATGGGTTGAAGCACAATGAGAACAGGTATCTATAACTGCGTTCCTTCTCAACACTGATAAAGACAACCTTTCAGGAACATTGTATCAACCTCATAAAAACCTTTGACCTTAATGATCACTACCTTCTTCTACACTCCCTTCAAGATATTGGAATTAGCACTAGCACTGTAATGTGGTTCCAAGATCTTCCTTTTTAACAGATCCTTTTGAGTCAAAAATAAGTTTATCTATGTCAAATCCCAACCCTCTCTCCGTGTGTGCTCTAAGGATCTGGACTCTCCCTTCTACTATCAGTTTTCACTAACAACCTTCTATGCAACTTTAAAAAACTTACTTCTGGCACTTGCTATGGTAATTCTTTGATCTAGGCCCTAATGCTGAATTCAGTCCCAGCTTGAAAAATACATCCATCCCCTTAATTCCTGGATAATAGGGTAAAAGCCTCTTTAAAACCAAAAAATAAAATATTTGGTGCCACACAACTGGAAAAATAAACCTTAAACCATCTGCATCAAAGACTTCAGTGGAATCCCAACAGGAATAACTGCCTCTTTAAAATTTATTTGCTTATGACAATAAAAAAGCAATAAAAAGATTACTTCTGAAGCTCAAACCTTGCTTTAGCACTCCTGACAACCTACCTACACAATTCCTAAAACTGGCAGCCAAACCTATTGCCATACTCTTAAATAGATCCATTCAAGAATCATATATCCCCAAAATCTGAAAAAAAATATTCTTCCTCTTCATAAAGGTGGCAATAATATTGATATCTTAAACTTCAGACCACTAGCCATTCTCTCACCCATCTCAACGATCTTAGAAAAATGTATACATACTCAAATCCTAAACTATCTGATTCCCAACCAAAATCCTATCTCCCACACAACACTGATTTAGACCAGGTCACACCACTACAACTGCCCTCATATCTTTTATGGAGACAATAAACATAGCTTGAGACACTGGTAAAATTATCTCCTCCCTATTCCTAGACCTGTCAAAAGAATTTGACACACTCTCCTACCCTTTGCTTCCAACCCAGGTCTCTAGGACTGGCCTTTCCTCCTCCTTTAAACTGGTTCTCAAGCTACTTAGAAGACACAACAGGCTGTCAAATGGCAAAATTCCCTCTCTCCATATCTTAACACCTCAATGGGAGTTCTCCAAGGTTGCATGCTTGGACCCCTCCTATTGAACATTTTCCATAACAGTTTTCAGTTTTTACTGGGTCAAGGATCACTCATTCAGTACATAGGTGACTCTACTATTATATGTTATGCCAATTCCATTTCTGAGCTGCAACAAATAACTCAGTTGGCCTTCACCTCCACAGAGACCTGGATGTATAACAATCACATCCCTTAATCCAAGGAAAACCAAGTTCATGCTATTCACTCCTAGGAAGACAAGCTCAAAGCCCAATTCACTATACTTAAAGTAATACAAAAATATTAGGAATAACAGACAAACACATGAAATTTGACCAACGCATACACCATAGCATCAGCAATACACACCAATAGCTAGGAATCCTCTATAGGCATAAATTCTTCCTCAGCTCTGCCACAAAACAAGCTCTAGCTTCCACTTACCTATTACCCTGTCTCTTATATGGTGCTCCACTCCTTACTAACATTCAATCCTCCTCAAAAGCTAGACTTGAGTCTTGCTACAACAAAATCATCAAATTTGCTACTAAAGCCAAACACTATACGCATCACTACCACTCGTCACTCTCTGGACTGGCTTAAACTACCTCACTACCTGCAGCAAACTAAACACAGGCTAATCTTTAAACCTTCAGTCTGCCCTGCTCTTAGGCCAATTTTCAGTTTACACGATCCAAATAGGCTTCTCAGATCTGAGAATCGGCACCTTTCAACAGTACAAAAGCCAATCCTGCCCAGCTTGCCAGCTTCTATAGTCTTGCTCAGTACCCAAAATGAGGAATGCCCTAGCAATAATCAGGACTACTCAAAATCTTGCCAGTTTCAAAACCTCACTCAGACTTTTATCCTCCATCTGGAATTGCACTTGCACCTTGTCTCCTCCCTCTCAAACCCTAACAGCCTCTGTTGAATGTTGACATTGATGTTTAACATTTACTGTACATTAATATCAACTGTAAGCCTACCGTTCCTCCAGTCAGAAACAACCATGAAATGTCTATTTACCTTTGCTGGTCTTGTCAATTTAATATACCTATAATTTATCCAGTTGTTAAATGTTACCTTTGCTGTATACACTCATGAATTGTCCTCATTGCATTGTTTAACTATTTGTATACAATATGTGTAATTGTTACTTATGGAGCTCTTCTCCCTGGGCCTCCACTGTAAATGGACTGATTACAGCCCATTGGACCACCTCAGTAAACAAATGCAAATAAATATTAAATAAAATAAATAGGCCACACCCTAAGCCTTCCCCTCCCACATTACAAAAACAAAAATTAACTCACTGCCAAACATATCTCCATCCCTTTCTGCGATGAACAAGAGTTTACATTACAAAGGAATCCTACTCGCACAACTGGATAGCCTTATAGCCACTGCATCCAGAACAAAGCCACTTGTCATATCAGCCACACTGCAGTCTATTGGAATCAAAATTTGCTTCCTCATTTCCAACTGCAGCCCCCCCCCAAAGAAAACTAGTGCGTCACTGTCAAATGGCTCCTTGGACAACCACAAAGATGATCTTTCTGTAACCAAACTCATTTCTGCTATTTGATGCCACATTATAACCCCTCTATACTCTCTAACTTAATGCAAGGTACTGCACTCAAATCTCCCCAACCAAAGTTCACTGTAATGACCTCTCCTTCATTCTTACACCCTTATTCTAGAAATTCCTTCCCCATTACCTAGAGGGTATACACTCTCCACCCACGTTCAGAGGTCGTTTAAAAATACCTCCATCAGAAATCAGTCTGCAGGTGCCTTGCCTAATTACTTAGACTTCCACATGTAATCTGCATCACCATACCTTTCTATTTACCTCCTATTTAAGCTCATCCATGCCTAAGCTTCTGCAGTTGTTTTCAGTGCTGTAAATATATCTGTGCACATTTTTTTGTAATTGCGTAAACATTTTCATTTTTTTGTAATGTTTTCAACTAGGCTGTTCCTGCCAATAATCTGTCATGATCAGTGTATACTATCCCAGTAAACAAAATTAACTAGCAGTAGTCATGAAGGTATGCAGTATTTCCATGTGTGTATTACTATTTTCAAAATCAAGTGACTTTTAAACTATTTCATGACATCAAGTAAAAACTCTGAAGACATTTTCACTGAAATTTGTATTTGAGCGATACTCAGTGTTATTTACATTGTCATATGACAGCATAAATGTTCATCTCAGCCTTACTGCTGCCAAAAGAATATGCTTCTCTGAAGCTTTTGAGGATTAACATTAGCTTGTGTTTTCCTTTCCTTGGCAGATAAGTTCTCTTTGTGGAATAAAACTTCACTTTTCTTATTTATTGATGTTTTGTTACTTTTCTCTTTGGGAAAGTTACTTTAAAGCTAGGAGTATTGTTTTAATGGACTTCTGTAAAAAAAAGAACTTTTGTGGACTATCAGTTTTACATTTCCAGTTTTCACTAGAAAAATATAAAGCTCTGAGAGGACAAACTTGGATCAAAAGTTTAATATATAGACATCATTAATGCTCACAAAAATACATTTTCATTTGACATATACTTCATCAAATGCAGGCTTGAATTAAACTCCTATATATACCAACCAATGAAAAGTGAACCAATTAATTGTTACAACCTAAGCTGACAAACATATGTATACCTGGCATTTAGGAACCAAAACTGGTTATAGATTATTCATTTTACTGAATAAAAACATAAAACATCCAACAAATAACACATTTTCACTATATGTAAATGTAAAAAATGTTAAATTTAAAATAACTTTAAATATTTATCTGGGGAAATGGCACCATCTTGTGGAATTTTTAAAAATTGCAGTGCACTTGAATATACATAAAAAAATACCAAAGTGTTTGAATGGGAATACAATCTCAAAGTGAATAAAAAATGCTAACAGCATATAACTAATAAATTACATCAAGGACCACAATGTATATTATCTCAGTTGTACCACAATCAAATCTACTTATAATCTGGCTGATCTAAGCTTCAAGAGGGAGCTTATGGAAATACTGTCTTCAATCCAAGCTTTTTATTAGCTTCCAAGGTGATTTGCCATCATAGCTCCTTATATTCAATATTTTCTTCCCATAGCCCCGCTCGAAGATTTTTATCCACCTTCTCCAAGGTGGAAAATAAGTAATGGGCACCATCACACTCTAGGCTATGCTTGTACAAGGCATTAGTGTCTTTTTTATTTGATACATCATGTGTGTTCATATATTCTCTTTAACTTTCGTTCCGTTTTACGTATATAAAACGCATCACAGAGCTGACACCTGGCCAAATAGCCCGCTGCTCTCGCAGTTTGTAAATTCCTTGCTTTCCAAGAGCCAGTTTCTACATTGTAAATACATATTCTCATTGTTGTAGACAAAGGCACATTGGTAACAATGCCCACATTTAAATGTTCCTTTCCTCTTTTATGTATCTCTGTATCTTTTAGATACACATATGGTGATTTTAGTATTTATAATTTTAGCCCTGTAGTCTTGATTAAGGACCATTTTAGACTTTTATCCAAGGGGACTAAGTTTATACCCCTAAGACAAAGTGACTTGGCCAAAACACTTATGGATATTAAGGTTTTCACAAGAAAAAATAATTTTCAAATATTGTTTGAGCAGGACTCCAATGTAGAAAGAGAAGGACTGGTGAGAAAAAGTACTTGTAACCCACTGTTATACCCACAAATTAAAAATTTTGAAGGTATTGTGGAAAAAGAAATCAGAAAAAAGTATGACAAAGTGAGATATAGAAGCATCTTGGACCTAAAGTTTTATATGAACTAAGAAATTATAAAAATGAGTTATGAAACAGGACAAAGGTGGGGGGATGGTCCTTGTGGATTTTATATATGAAGGAAAAATGAATGACATTCTAAGGGACCCCAATAAATATGTAACTGCATCCAGAAATTAGATAAATATTGCATATCGTAGAATAGATATGATTTTGGAGGACCTATTAGTGGAAGGCTCTATTGACCAAAGAACGTCCCATTACAGTAAGGTAGAAAAGCAAAGAATAGCCACTATTTTTGGGATCCCCAAGACACAAAAAATGGGAAGGACCCCCCACTGAGGCCCACTGTCTCTGCGGCTGGGTCCAAGACATTGCCTCTAGCCAAGTATGTGGATAGAAAGTTAAAGGGCTTATAGCTGGAAAAAAAGAACATTATAAAGGACTCCTGGGACGTTTTAAGGTGTTGAGTCAGGAGAACTATAATGAAGGCTTAACTTTTCTTACCATTGACATAGTGGATTTGTTTTCCTTGATACCTCATAGGGAAGGTTTGAATGTACTAGAAGAAATTTATGAAGAAAATTACTTGTCCCTGGATGAAAAAGTGGTTGTTATGCAGCTTTTGGACCTGGTCCTGAGATACAATTTTGTGTGCTTTAAAGATGAATTTTTTCACCAGATACAGGGTGTAGCAATGGGTGCAGCGTGTGCCCCCACTTATGCAAATCTAGTTTTGGCCAACTGGGAGGAGAAGTATGTAGTGGATTCCATCTACAAGGAGAATTGGATTCTCTACAAGAGATTTCTGGATGATATAGTGATTTTGTGGGTGGCCCCAAGGGCGCCCGCAGGCAGGTGCAAGGGGGTGCACTTGCACCCCCCTGGAATCGGCTGACTAGTTAGTTTTAAAAAAAGTTTTTTTTTTTTTTTTTGGGCGCGTTCTTCTTTAAGAAGAAAGAAGTCCAGTCGCGGGTGTGCTGACATCATCGCTCATCGCGCAGTGCTCATATTTTCAAGTTTGCGAGTGGGAACTTACACAGACGGTTTCGGGTTCGCAAGTGGGAACTGAGACGGACTTCACTGAAGATGGAGGTGGGACACGGACGGTTTCGGGTTCGCAAGCGGGATGGACGGATACTTAGGAGTGAGCGGAAAATGAAACGGACGGAAGATGGGACACTTTCAGAGTGAGTAGTTGGACGGAAGATGGGACTGTGTGTGTGTGTGTGTGTGTGTGTGTGTGTGTTAGTGTTACTATCTCTTAGCAAACACATCCCCTCAGACTTAATGTTACTGTAGTTTACTAGTGGCAGAAACAGCTTTTTATTTCTTGGTGAGCTAGTCATAGAACCCTTTTCAGCCATGGCTATGGCCAAATACCCACAAATCATTGCATGAAATCACATATAAGTTTGTAGAAAAAGTCACACTGGACAAAATAACACATACATAGCAATCATAAAATTGCATATTATTACTGTAGAAAAAATCATTAGCAAAAGGTACAACAGGTAAGTGAAGCAATGGTAAGGTAATACAACAGTGGTAAAATATGCATAATATAAAATAATAGCAAAATAGATCACTAACAAAATGGAGGTTTGACCTTTATTAGGATGAAAATAATGTTACGGTGTCATACGTGGTAACGTGGGATATTTGGCAAGATGAATTTTTTGGTAGAATGGACATTGTATAGACTAGAGCATTACCAAACACTGAAGAAGTGGCACATTGGATCATTGGTAACAACAGAACATTAGAAAAGCTGAAACACTGTCAACACCAGAAACGAGGGGAAGTTTACACATATTGGTGAATTTAGAAACATTAGCAAGTTTAGAAAAGTTAACAAAAACTTGAAACACTGACAACAAATTGGAACATGAAAAAAGAGACAAGTCAGATGAAACTTTTAGTAGCAGAATAGCATTGAGTCAAAATATGTTATTCAAAATGTTACTCAAAGGATAAGAGCAATTTAACTAGATGATCAGTGTGTATATTGTGTTAGGAGCATATGCACAGTTTTAACAATTATATGTAATGGGTGGCTTTCATGGTTTTAGGAACAAGTACTTGAGATGCAAGGGATTGATTGACAATTTCCCAAATGCATCCTGCTCATTTCTTATTCCATCTGAGAGATTATTCCAGGTGGCTGGTAAGATTTTAGTAAAAGCTCTTTCTGCTATGTTTATCCAAATATTGGTCTCTAGAGTCATGACTAGCATAGTACCTTAATTTTGAGTTCTGAGTGAAAAGGTAGAATATTTAACTTGTAGCCTATTTGCAAGTGACAGACAGTAATCCTAACGTGAACAGCTTGAAGATGGGAAGGCAAGTAAAAGGACTGACCTTACAGTAATTAGTAACCTCCTTGTTTTCCCAGCAAAGCTGTGCTCTAGGTTGAATTAAGGGCTACATTGGGAAGGTGCAATCTAATATTGGTATGACTGGAATAATCCTAATAGCCAGAATGCTGGAGATAATTTTTAGCACATAGTCTGTAAATATCCCAACATGAAACTTAAAAGAAATGGTTAGGTTGATTCAGACCCCAGGTATCTTTACTGTTGAGTCTGGAAATGGTAAAGTTAAATTGGTGATAGATTCAAACTACTGCTAGTTATTTAAATCTTTCTAGAGCTGGCTTAATTTATTCTGATTCATCCACTATCAGACATTGCTAAAATCTTTTTTGCAACTCTTTGGAGGGCTGAAGTTGTTTTTGCCTGGCTTAATGAGAAGGGTATTTGCATTCATGGTCACCTCCATTTTTGAAAGATGAAATGTTAGGTCAGTAGTAAGCAAGGAGAAGAGGATCATCCCTAAAGACAATGCTGTGGAACCTCAATTCTAATTGTATGTACATTTGAATAGAACAGGCCTGAGACAACCAGAAACTAACGATGTATACAGTGGCAGATTCTAACAGGGGCAATTCAGTTGGCTGCCTGAGCTTCACAGCTCCAATGGGGCCCATGACCAGCCAACAAAATAATTTAATTAAAAATGTTCTTATGTTTAGAATTGCTAATTTTGGATAGCTTATTTGCTGAACATAATAATCACTGACAAAACATGTTTACATTTAGTAAAATACATGAAACATTAAATAATACGCACTGTGAGTGCTTCCTCTGTATACAGGCATTGCTTACAATATGCACATGTACAGCACAGGCCAGTGCACTATTTTATTTATATATCTATATTTATTTATTTCTAAGTAAAGAAACAATTCTTTACTTAAAACTAAACAGCCCCCATGATTACATGTACAGTGCAACAACATTCTGATTATTGCCTTTCCATGATTCATTCAGAATGCAATGAGCAGAAAGCCTGCAAGTGTTAAATAGTAGAATAGAGAGTTGTGGGCTACTCTAGAGGGTCATAGTAACATGAGGGTATTTTTTATCCTGGCAGGCAACCAGATGTAGCAATGATAGTTGCAGTCAGTAAATAAGGGGGATGCAGGCTGGCTGTGGATGAGGGCAACTTCTAATTCTTCTGATTGACTCAGTTTAAAGTCTGAATACATTGCTTTGTGGTCACAGCTTGTGTGTAACATGAAGTTGAAACTCTTCCTGATTTTGTAGACTGTCCTTGACTTTGTCTCCTATTTTGGTCTATGTCACACATTTTTTTCTGGCAAATCATTGAGGATTACAGCCACTAATTAGAGGGGGGAAGGTCATACTGTGGACGAAAGCAACTTACTCTCTTGTTATTTGTTTTTTTAAATCTGGATGAAAACAACTTGTTTGCTCAGTTTAAAGTCTGACTGCATGTTGATTGATCATTTTAATGTCTGACTTAATATGAATAGCTTGCATTTGTATGAATTACATTGGAATATTTATTATCTAGTGACTGTAAGTGACATAGTTGAAAATGTCCCTGATTTCACAGAATGTCCCTGACTTTGCTTTATGTTGTTGGTCTGTGCCTCACAAATTATGTGGTTTTCTGGCAAATCCTTGATAAGTGTAGTCACTAAGTAAGGGAGTGGCTGTGGGTGAAAGCAACCTACCCTCTTGTTTGCTTATTTTTAAATCTTTCTTTATAGGACTAGTGTATATTTGTACCAAATACAATGGAATATATATTCCTGGGTGACTGTGTGAAACATAGTTGAAACTGTCCCTGGTTTCACAGAATGTCCCTGAGAGCTTCACACTTTTAGTCAGTGCCTCAGGACTAATGTGCATTTTTCATGTTGTTCTTGTAAAATTATATACTGTTTATATAAGGTTGATAATGGAATTTATCTCTTTATTCTAATGATTTTCAAAGGGAGATCTCGCAATGCTTAGGAGCATCCAAAGGACATTTGCAAGGAGAAATATTGGTTGTCAAATCCTTACTTATTAAGAACATGTAAAAAAAAAAATATTTATTTTCTATTAGTTACCATTGGCTGTGGGAAAGAATTTGTTTCATTTATCAAGCTCTCAGTGATGAAGAACTGAGAATTTTGTTAAATATTGAAATGTTACACAATCAAGTAGAACATCACATGGTACCATTTAGACATTCCAAATTGCAATATACAGAACCTCTTTAAGATCAAAGTGGTTAAGTCAGGCCATTATTATATCATAGAATAAACTGCATTTCTTTCTTTCTTTATTTAGTTTTGGTGCTCCCCTTCCACATCGTTCTTACCGGCCCAGCCAGCAGTGCTCCAAACCCATGCTTGTTCTACAAGCTAGTTTCCTAGCCCCCAGAATTACTCCAAAATTACTTTTTCCAGTTGTTGATCCTAAAGGCATCCCGGGGACTCAGACATCTTTGTGAACTATTATCTTGTCTGAGATTGTAAGATGCAAGTAAGCTTTAGTAAGCATACTGTTAAAGAATTACCAGCATTGAAAGCCTTTTCGTTGTTGCCATGCAGAGAATATTTACATAACTAGATAAAGTATAAGTTTTAGGTATTGAAATGCATATGACAGTATTTGTAATAAAAGGACAGGATTACAGTATTTTCAGAAGCTCATTACATTTTATTGGAGACCAGTGTCTTATAGCAGTGTCTGCGTGTTAGTACACTTGTAGTTGGGTGGCTTTAATGGTATATGGTAAATAAGCATTGCTACCTTACTTAAAAGCCAAGCCCCGCAACAACTAGGTAAGCTCCACACTGAAGTCAAAACACAATAGCTCTGGTGGGTAAATGTACTCTGTAGTAATCAAAAAAGGCAAATGTTTGAAATAACTACAGCTTATGTGCAAACACAATAGGTAGTGATGAAACAATGCTCTGCTAAAAATGCTTTAATGCACTACATTGCTGAGCTGCAGATCAGTTATTATCACTGGCTACTATGATTTCACCCACTTCAGATCAAGCACGGTGCCGTTCAATGCAACCTTCCCAGAACTAATTCAAGTTTGACCAGAATTATTTGGGGTGTGTGTGTGTGTGTGTGTGTGTGTGTGTGTGTGTAAGAGGGAGGTAGCATACCCCTCGGCTGTCCAGGTTTTTGCAGAATGTCCAGATTTTTGCCCCATATTCCTCCTAAAAAGGATTGAAGTTGCTAAATAATGAGAGACATTTCAGTTTTAGACATCATATCATTTAGAAAAATGCATACTAACACAAATCCTGTTATTCTTGCAATTTTCTAAGTTTGAGAGCCATATTTATAATCTGTCCCTATTTATTTTAGGCTTTGTCCAGATTTCTTGCACTAAGGTTGAGGCCTTGAGGGGTGTGGTATGTTTGTGTGAGAGAGAGAGAGAGAGACAGTGAAATGCCCAAGTTAGAGTTAGCAGGTGGAATTTATTTTCAAGTGCATTTTCAAGGAACTGTGAGGTTTAAGGGAAGTGAAGTTTACTGCTGCTCATGCCAAGTCTATTTACAATGTGCAACTGTTTTGTTTAGCAAATGGTATCTCTATTGTGGTATAAAGTTTTAAAGCTATGTTAGTAGCACCACGAGTAGAATACTTGCATCTTAATGTAGAGGCTTGAGGTTTTATTCCTACAGCATGTACATTTGTATGCTGCAGTCCTGAGGATGTCCTCCTTTGGATGAGATGCCTAATAACTATGAACCTGTTCAGCTTGCCATCCATTTTCTATTGCAATATACCAGCTTACCATTTTTTATTAATTTAACATAGGCAATTTATTCTTTGACAGCAGCAGGCACTGAATTTGTAGATTAAACACTGAAATATACAGTTGTTTTCTAGCAACAACCTCTTCATTAGTTTCAGATATCTTTAATGTGGAATTATTCAGATTACTTTTACTTCGGCAGAGATTGTGTGTATTGACTGATATTGGTGGATTGTAATGAGTGGCCTTTTATGGTTGAAATGTTCTGAATTGGGCAGTTTGTCGTTATTGGTTTGTATATTTTGTTTCATTGCTTACTGGAAAAATGTTCAAAACTAAAAATTTAAAACACACTCAAGTGTTGCTGTATAATGCAAGGGATATAATTCAATTATATATTATAATTAATACAATCAGGTAAATCAAATAACTTTTGCATGGCCCTAACAGTGTGCAAGGAGCCTATTGTTGAAAACAGTTCAAAGGTAAATAACCTGCCACTGGCCAGATGCATTTTCTTTGAATGTGGGTTTCAATGCTGTTTCATTGAATGTGAGTTTTAAAAGTAGAGAAGCTTTAATGCCAAGTCTGTTTTTGTTGTAAGACTATTGCTTTGTTTAGGTTTAGTAAATGTCTATCAGTGTTTGGGCGATAATGTTTGAAATAAAAGTTGTAAATTAAATCCAACTGCCTGTAACCATTGTAGAACTAAAGCATAAAACAGTATGCACACAGAGATTTGAACAATGTCTATGGCAAATGGGGAGAAATAGCCAAGTAATGGAACTCTGGAATGGCTGTGTGGGCGGGGCTTGGGGTGGGTGGACTTGGGCGGGGCTGTGTTGGCGGGGGCGGGGGGAGATATGTGGGTGGGGCTCTGGGTTTGCACGCCCCCTGCAAAAAATCCAGTGGGCTCCCTTGGGTGGCCCCAGAAAGTGAAGTGGCTTACTTTATAGAATACCTTAACAATAGTGCTATTTTCTTAGAATTCACCTACAAAACCAGTAAGGACACTTTACAAGAGATTAGAGAACTTGGCATAGCTCCTCGTGGTCCCCTGCAGAGTTCCTAAGCCAGCAGAGAGCAGAAAAAGCAACTTTCTTGATTATAAGTATTTTTTAAACTTTTTATTTTGCATTTTTCAATCTTTTGAGATTTTCGACTACTGTTTGTGCCTATATTACTGTTTTATTACCTTATTTTCCTGTTTTTCTGTGCTTAAATTGTTGATTGCACTTGTTGGCTAAAGTTTTGCTTAAAAGTAACAAACAGGCTAATACACTCAAGTGTAGCAGCCTTTGATAGCAATTTAGTCGAAAAACAAAGCATTTACTGCATTTTTTCTGTCTGTTTGCAAAAAAAATAAAAAAAACCCAAAAAATACTTCTCCTTTCCTAAACTTTCCTAGCTAGTTGTTCCAGTGATCAGATTTTGCTGATCCCTGGGCTTTGTATTTGGTTCCTGTGTTCCTCCATTTTCTTGTGTGACCAGAGGTAGTTTCTTTACTCACCAGTGGGAGTGGGGAGTACTGAGCTGCTTGTTGTCCTCAGAGGAGTGGTTAGAGACAGCAACTAGTAATTCGTTGGCCATTTTGGGTCATTTCCAGCCCCCTGCTATAAAGCACGCGTTAGCGCGGAGTTGCCACTGTTGCACACAAGAGCAGCGGCGGTTAAACAAGGTTAAACTATTCGGGCTACCTAAATTCCACTCTTCAAATTTTCCCTTAAAACTACCTTCCTTGAGCTGTACTGCTGATCTAACCAGCGTATCCTATAACTAAAAAGTTCATCTCTACTTGATTCCCAAGTAGACTATTCTCTATCTGTAAAGCCTAGCACTTGCTCCTACAGTACTTGCACCTTGATAAAGCACTTTTATTATAGATAGTACACCACCAGCCCAGAACCCACATCCCTCTGAGTCTTTTGTAAGTTTTTTTTTATCTATTACTTCTAGCATGTCGAGGGATCAGTTGCTAGTGTCCTCTCCTGCTCAACTGGTGAACCTGGGAATATTGAGGCAATGTTACAATTGCCTCATGTACACAGACAATCCTCTCCTTCTCCCACAAAACACAAATACATGCGAGAGATGCAACTATACGGCCAAACTGGAGGCTGAGCTCTCAACATAGGACTGGCAAGACCAGACAGGAGGAGAAGGTAACCACACACACTACATACCCAGTCACACATAGTACCATCACAACTTCAAATCATACACATAATCACACAAAGACATACTCGGAGGCTCTGATCAAAAGTCTACCTAAACAGCAGAGGCCACCAAAGCAGACACCCAAACAACTACCACCTCAGGACCAAACACATGCAACACATAGACCACACAGTCAAAGTGTCAAACAGTCACAGACCTTAAGGCCAAACACAATGCCAGACACACTCGTCATTGGTGACTCCATAGTCAGACACACTGACGTCCCGCTCACCAGACTGAGTAAGGAGAAGGTCACAGTAAGCTGCCTGTCGGGCGCTAGAATCCGCCACATAACGCAAGCACTCAGGTCTCTCAACAGCAAGTACAAGTATGACTCAGTCATTGTCCACGCTGGTGTCAACGACCTGAGACATACCTCCTTGGACTACATGAAAAGAGACATTGAGGAGCTCTCTGATTATGTAGCCCAAGCAGGTATGACCCTGACCTTGAGCAGTATCCTACCTTCACCTAGAATGATGCCACAATACAGTGATAAGATGATCAGCTTTAATAATTGGCTTAAATTCTGGTGTCATTCAAAGGGGATCCAATGTCTGTCTGCCTGGGATGACATGCTGGACAAGCCACGCTGCTTCGCAAGGGACGGCTTGCACCTGTCACCCCTGGGCTTCCGGATATTGGCAAAGGCTCTTGCCACCCCCATAGTGCCTTTTTTAGGCAAGGCTCAAATTCTAAACCTACCACCGTAGAACACAAAAAAGGAAAAAAACTAAGGGTAATGCTGCTCAATGCCAGAAGTCTCAATCTCAAGATGCACGCACTCGAGGCCCTTCTCAGTATGGAGAACATCGATGTCTGTGCTGTGACAGAAACCTGGTTCAAGGCTCCTGAGAGCACCCCAGCACTATCAGGTTTCACCTCATATCATGCGTTCCGGCCCCAAAATCCGGACAACACCAAAAAAGGAGGGGGGGTGTCCATATTCATAAATGACACCCACACCTCAAGGTTGGTGGCAATGCACGATGCATGGGAGACCATCCAGGTGCAATTAACCATAGGCAAGACTGCTCTGCAATTTGTAGCATGTTACAGGCCACCCTCTCAAACTCAGGAATCTCACATGGCCTTCCTGAAAACACTGGAGGGGATAAATGCATCTCCAAACACCATCATACTAGGTGACTTCAACTACCCTAATATAGACTGGGAACACTACTCATGCCCAAACACTCTAGCCCAAAGGTTCCTGGAGTTCATAAACTCAAATGCCATGGAACAACTAGTCACCATCCCCACAAGAGGAGAAAACATACTTGATCTCATCATCACGAACATGGGATCACAATGTTCAACACCAGAAGTATACCCCTCACTGGTGAGATCAGATCATAAACTACTCTCGCTGGAGGTCCTCATCCCGCCCCCACCTGAAATAAAAAAGACCACAGTGAAAAACTTCTCAAAAGCCAACTTCACACTTCTAAAAACTAGTGCGGTCTCCTTTAAGGCCCCTGAGCCAGTGGTAAACATTACTCAAACCGCTGAATCACTTACAAATGCCTTCTACCAGCACCTACAGGACTGCATGGATCAGGCAATCCCAAACAAAACTAAGACTCTTTGTACCAAGGGCAAGCGTCCAGTCTGGTGGACCCCAGCCATAAACAAGGTCTACAACAAAAGGAGGAAGCTACTACAAGATGGAGCAAAATCCTTGAAAGGTAAGACACCTTTGATCATTATAAGTAAAAAACTAAGAGCTCTCATAAAATCATCCAAGGCAAATTTTGAGAGAAAAATCGCCAAGGACACAAAAGACAATCATAAGGCCTTCTTTAGCTATGTTAGAAACCTAGGAGGAAACTCCCAGATATGCTCAGAATTAGTTCAAAATGATGTGAAGATTACTGAACCTACACACATTGCCAACATATACTGGCTGACAGGTTCAGTGCAAACTTCTCCCCCCCATCCCACCCAAAAGGAGAGATATCTATACCAGAGGATTGTAGCCCACCAAACATCTCCAACGCCCAGGTGAGAACTGCTCTCTCCAAGGCAAAAAAACACAGCATCCATGGGTCCGGATGGTGTCCCCGGCTGTGTGCTCCACAAACTCAATGAGGAATTAAACCCGCAGTTAGGACAGCTGTTTAATCTTAGCATCACCTCAGGATACATACCCAAGGAGTGGCGCACGGCGACTGTGGTCCCACTTCACAAGGGCGGTGCCTCCACCGACCCTGGAAATTACCGTCCCATTAGCTTGACAAGCCTTATCTGCAAAGCCATGGAGAGGATCATAATGGAACTCCTAAATAGACATAGGGAACTTGCAGACTTTGGATCCAACCCAGTTTGGCTTTGTCAAAGGCAGATCATGCCTTTTAAACTTGGTTGACTTTTTCGAAACAGTCACCAAGGCCATTGCTGAGGGAAAGGCAGTCCATACAGCCTACCTCGACCTGGCAAAGGCCTTCGACACAATACCCCACTCAGGTATCATTGAAAAACTTATCAGCTTGAATGTAAACCCATACATCACAAGATGGGTTGCAAACTGGCTAAGTGACAGAACCCACAGGGTCAGAGTTGCTGGAGCCATGTCAGACTCAAAGCCAGTCACAAGTGGTGTCCCACAGGGCTCAGTCCTGGGTCCACTCTTGTTCGGCATCTACTTTTCGGAAGTACAAGCAAACACAGGAGGGTTATGGCTGACAAAGTTTGCAGATGACTGCAAACTGGGCGCCATAGTCGAAAACACTTCTGACATAGATATCCTTCAGAAGGGCCTCACAGAAATGGATAACTGGTGCCAGAGCCATGGCCTAAAGTTAAACGCCAAGAAATGCATAGTCATACCCTTCGGGAAAAACAAGGTTACCCCTAGCTACCATATAGGTGGCAATCCACTGAGCACAGAAGAAGTCATCAGGGACCTGGGGACCCAGGTTGACACTAGCCTTTCGTTTGACACTCATGTCGCTAAAGTAGTCAGGAAAACCTTCTACATTGCCCACCTGATCATGAAGGGATTCACATCTAGATCAAGGGAGGTCATCGTCCCCCTGTACTCATCACTCATTAGACCTATGATTGAGTACAATGCCCCATTCGGAATGTATCTGACCCGACACCTGCAGCAGCTGGAAAGGCCCCAAAAGTTCCTCACCAAAAGGATAAAGGGTCTCAAAAATATGTCTTATGCTGCCCGACTGAAAGAACTCCAGCTCTATTCAGTCTCATACCGCTTGCTCAGAGGTGACCTGTGCCTGACATATAAGGCCATGTCAAACCCAGATTTGATGAATATGCTTCACCTCAAAAAATCTAGATCCCTCAGAACCACAAGGGCGGGAGACTTAAACCTTGACACAGTTATTAATAGAACATGCTGGAGGGACAGATTCATCACCCAGAGACTCCCTATGCTGTGGAACAAAATCCCGGTACATGTGAGGCAGAGCACCTCGCTGGCCTTGTTCAAGAGGAATCTTGACCAATGGATGGGAGATCGCAGATATACCCCAGGGATTACTTCAGTGTCACTGCTTGACAGAGGCACAGCAAAATAATAGGCATAGTTTTATTCAAACTAAAGGGGTGGCGAAAGCCACATAACTATGGGCTAGGCTTATAAATGCCCTTGGGCAGATAGCCTAGTATGAACCTATGAACCTATGAACAATATCTGGATGTGGAAATATACAAGTGTGACTATGTTTAATTCCTAGGTTTTTAGAAAACCAACATATTCCACTTCCTATCTACACTTTGATAGTGCTCATCCTAAGCATTACAAGAAAAATATTGTCAAAGGACAATATATAAGGGGCTCTATGATGACATCCAAAAATGAGGACTTTGATAAGGAAATGGAATTAAGAAAAATGTTTAAATCTAGGAATTATCCAGATCATTTGTAGCTTGAAGTAGAAAATGAGGTTTTGAAAGGTAGAGTGGAGAAATACCAACCTATCTTAGACAAAAGGGATGTTAAGGTCACAAAAAATGTTAATAAAGGCTTAGTGGAAAATTTTGATAGGGCTTGAATATTGGAATTCAGTGCTGAGTCCACCATGGTAAGGGGTATTAACCATGAATGGGATAGATTTGTAGCCCTTATGGACTTGGACAAAATAAAAAAGGAAAACATTAAAATTGTCTACAAAAACTCTAGGAATTTCAAAAATCTTTTGGAGAGTAACTTTGATTATGGGGTTACAAGGAATAAAAAGAGGAAAGGAACGTTTAAATGTGGGCATTGTTCCCTATGTGCTTTTGTCTACAACAATGAGAATATGTATTTGCCATGTAGAAATAGGCTCTTGGAAAGCAAGGAATTTACAAATTGTGACAGTAGTTGGCTTGTCTATTTGGCCAAGTGTCAGCTCTGTGATGCGTTTTATATACGTAAAACGGAACGAAAGTTAAAGAGAATATATGAACACACATGATGTATCAAATAAAAAAAAGACACTAATGCCTTGTACAAGCATAGCCTAGAGTGATGGTGCCCATTACTTATTTTTCACCTTGGAGAAGGTGGATAAAAATCTTCGAGCGGGGCTATGGGAAGACACTATTGAATATAAGGAGCTAAGGTGGCAAATCACCTTGGAAGCTAATAAAAAGCTTGGATTGAAGACAGTATTTCCATAAGCTCCCTCTTGAAGCTTAGATCAGCCAGATTATAAGTAGATTTGATTGTGGTACAACTGAGAATAATATACATTGTGGTCCTTGATGTAATTTATTAGTTATATACTGTTAGCATTTTTTATTCACTTTGAGATTGTATTCCCATTCAAACACTTTGGTATTTTTTTATGTATATTCAAGTGCATTGCAATTTTTAAAAATTCCACAAGATGGTGCCATTTCCCCAGATAAATATTTAAAGTTATTTTAAATTAATTTAACATTTTTTTACATTTACATATAGTGAAAATGTATTTTAAATAGGTTTTAAATCAATGTGTTATTCGTTGGATGTTTTATGTTTTTATTCAGTAAAATGAATAATCTATAACCAGTTTTGATTCCTAAATACCAGGTATACATGTGTTTTTCAGCTTCGGTTGTAACAATTAATTCATTAATTGGTTCACTTTTCATTGGTTGCTATGTAAGAGAAATAGTATACATAGAAGGAGTTTAATTCAAGCCTGCATCTGATAAAGTGTATGTCAAATGAAAACATATTTTTGTGAGCGTTAATGGTGTCTATGTATTAAACTTTTGATCCAAGTTTGTCCTCTCAGAGCTTTATTGCTTCACCTTTTGGTTAGGCTGGATTTGGAATTCTTGGTGAACTTTTAGCCCACTTGGTAGTTATTTTGATTCACTGGAAAAGAAGCACTATTTTCAGTTTGAACATGAAACAGACTACTGATCTTATGGTCAATCCTCCTTCCAATCACAAAAAAGAAATGGTTAAGCAAACTTTGCCAACACAGCAGGCTAGCAGTTTGCCTCAGTTGCAGGTGGGTGATTGTGTTGTGACCATCTGTTGTACCAAAGACCATTCATCTTTTCCCCTGGATCCCTTTGTTGTAGCACCTACAGCCACTATGGACTGGGGGTCTGCCATGTTGTCTGCATCTGTTGGCAAGAGGGAGCCACTTTTGTTGTTCCTGAGAGAAGGCACAGGGATGGTTTCCCTGCTGTGCCAGAATGTTGGGCTACTCACTGGGAAAGCAGCTGCTGCCATTAGTAACATAGCTGGACCCACTTTCCTTTCAAAAAGAAACAGAAAACCAAGCACGCATCCACTGCTCAAATTTCTTTAGACATGAGTAGTTTACTGCATCTGCATCTGTATCAGGGTTTAATTCAAGCAATTGATCCTTCTTGTAAAATAGTTTCTGGCAAAAGAAAGAGGGATAACTCTTTTTCTGAATAGATTCAAGATTCTGAAACTGAACAGGAACATGCAGGGACAGATTCATGTAATTTTCCTCCGATTTCTGATTCAGACTCCTAGGAGTGCTCAGTTTCTTATTTTCACTGTGAGGATGTCTCTTTCTCCGAGAATTTCCAGAATGTGCCAGAGTTTTCAGTGGGAGAACACTGAGGTTTCTCAGTCCATCAAAAACTAAATGAGCTGTTAGAGAAGGAATTTCCAGAATGTGCACACATTCCTCCAGTTCTGTCAGCTTAGAGGATGTTAGTGTTACTGCCTGCAGTTTTCCTGTTAGTCAACCAGCTGCCTCTAAAAAGGCAGATAGGATGTATAAAATTCCTTTTATACACAATTCCCAAACCTGACCCAGCAGCTATAGCCTTACTTGATCCCACTGATCTTAGTTAATTCCAGTCAATCTATTTTGACGAGGATGCCAAAATTATTGATGGGTTTGGGGAAACCGTGTATACTTCTGCAACTTTGTTTTTTAGAATTTTAAATTGTCAACTTCATATGAAGTTCTGACATTCTGAAAGTGTGAGGAATGTTTTATCAGCAGTTTTTTCTTGAGGAAAATTCTGCTTTAAGTGACTTAGTATCCTTTGCACATGTCAGTACTTATTGTCTGCATTGTGTATATGACTCTATTAGTTCTTCAACGGCTATGGCCAATGGCTCTGTTTTAAAGGAGGTTTACATGGCTGTATTGTTAGAAACTTCAAAATGATAAAATTAAATTTTAAAATTCTCCCTTTGATAGAGATTTTAGTGTTGGTTTCCTCTACTGCAAAACAAGCTGATCCAGGGAATCTCTATGATTTTTAGCCCCTTTTCCAATTTATCCAAGGGATTTTTTTTCTCCACTATTTTTGGCAGAAAACAGACTAAACACTTGAGAATTCAAGTAAATAGATATTTAAGAAGGAATGGCAATGGACTGCCAAAAATAGGTCTCTAACCTACCAAAACCAAGGACAGTCCAATATGTCTGAGTATTCAAGACACCTTGTGACTCACTCCCATCCTGGCCCCCTTTTTCTTCAGAAAGTCTTGGTCTTCATTTTTCTCTGTGCAACAGATGCCTTCAGACAAATGGGTTCAGAATATCATTCATCACGATTACAGGTGGCAGTGGGGAAGGGTTTTTGTTCAAGGATGGTCCATGTGCCAATGAAAGAAAATGCTTGGAGACCATTTCTGGATTGTTCTTTCCTAAACCTGTTTGTGATAGTGTCCTAATTCAAAATTGTCACTTCACAACCTGTTATCACTTCCTCCTTCACATTTCCTGGTAACACTAGATATTTGTCAACACTTTCCTGTTCATCCAGACTTCAAACATTTCTTAACATTTTATATATGTCTGGATCTCCTTATCACTTCTTCACTTTAACTTTTGGACTATCTACTGCACCAAGAGTGTTCACAAAGTGTCTAGCTCCAGTTATAGCTCATTGCAGGCTACAGGGTATCAACCTTTTTCAATAGTTAAATAGCTTGCCTATCTTTGCAGTCTTTTTCAAAAGTCCAGGAGTCTCTCTCTCTCAAGTGGGAGCTCTCTTACACAACCCAGGATTCCAAGAGAACAAAGTCTTTCTTGACTCCCTCAAACAAGTCTGAGGTCCTGAGATGTCAACTAGACACTTCAGTTCAGAGAGCTTTTCTTCCACAGGAAGACATAGATCTTTATTTAGTTCTGTTTCTTAAGGTTTTTCACTCAGACTTCAGTTACTGAGAGAAAATATCTCAGGAGTTCGGGACTCATGGCATCTGTGATTCTCATAACCCTGGTAAGACACCACATGAGAAAGATGCAGTGTTATCTATAATGTCTTTGGTCCCAGCATCAACACCCTTTATCTTTTAAAATCCCAGTGCTGGAGATTGTCAAAAAAAGAAATATTTTGGAGACAACAGATCCACAAATCTAGGTTTCCCCTTCTCTCTCCTTGCTGCAAAGAAATCAGTCATCACAGACTCTTTGGACTTTGCTTGGGGAGCAATTTCAGGAAGGATAATAGTGCAGGGGAGTAGAACCAAGGACAGATGTAAACACACAAATATCTAGGAGAGGATTGCCCGATCAAGGCATACACCTCTCTGAACCACCTTTGGCAACTGGGCCCTCTTCAAAGTGGTTTTAGACATTACCACAGTTGTGTGGTACATCAGCAAGTAAGGGAGAATCAGGTCTTACCCCTTTTGCAGAATAGCCATGTTAGCTTGGGATGCAGCTTCACAACACAATCTCACTCTGCATGCTTCCTGTATTCATTCAGAGCAAAATTGTGCCAAGTAAGCTAAGGAGGACCAGGGCAGACCCTCACAAATGGAAATTAGATCAGGAGTTCTTCCAACATTTGATCCATCTGTAGATAGCTGCTATGCAAGAAGATCTGAAAGAGATGTGCCTTTTCTATTCTTTGGACAGGAATGTTCCTGTATGCTGTTCTACCCTTTTTACTAATATTCAGGATACTTCTAAAGATTCAGAAGAAATTCCACAAGATCATTGTGGTGACTCGCATCTGGAATAGACAGCGTTAGCCCTCCTTTCAGAAATGGCAAGGGGCAATTACAACAAGCTTCCTCACGGACTGGATTTACTCACAAGAATAGGGGTGTTTGATATACTCTCATCAGTCATTTTCGATTGACTGTCTAGATAATAAGGTCCTAATTCCTTGTAGGCACCTGTTTACTGTGCATCAGGCACTAATGGAGCCAAGAAAGCCTGTTAATAGAATATAATATATTAGCAAATGGAAAAGGTTTTCTGGTTAGTGCCAACATAACCAGCACCAATTCCAGTCTAGTTCTCTGCTTTTACAATATTTGTGAATTATCCTGTGGGCTTTCTTATTCCTCTATAAAGGTTCATCTGTTATCCATTTCAGCAAGTCTGCCCATAGATCTTCCTGTTTCAGTCAGTCTTGTGTCAAAATGTTCTTAAAGGGTTTTGCATAAGCGGTCGCCAAGTAAACTGGTGGCTCCTCCTTGGAATCTTAATTTTATGTTAATGAAGCTAACACTTGTTACATTTGACCCAGCTAATCTGTCTTACTTGAAGTTATTAACATGGAAAACAGTTATTTCTTTGACCTCTGCAAGAAGGGTTTCTGAGTTACAATCTTTTATGGTGTGTCAAGCCTACCTCATTTTCCAAAGGGAATGTGTTTCTTTGAGAAGTAACCCTTTTTTGCCTTAAGTATTATCCAAGTTTACTTTAAGCAAAACTATCCATCTCCCTCTCCTTATTTTATTTGCTGAATGTTAAAGGAAGAAAGGATACTCCAAATCTTGGATGTCCACAGACAATTTGGGTACTGTCTTGGCAGAGCTATATCTTTCAGATCTTTGGATCAATCTTTATTTCTGGTGAAAGTAAGAGGTGACAATCTGTGTCAAAAGACCATTTCCAGGTGGTTGTCTAAGGCTCTTACCTTTTGTTGTACTCACCATAACAAATTTATTCCAGGCAGGGTCAAGGTCCTCTCTAAAAGTGCCTTTACCTTGATCTATGGCATTTTGGAAAGGGTTGGATTCTAGAAGTATTCTAGATGCAGCAACATGGTCCTCTGTATGTACTTTTTTTTTCAAATCAAATGCTTGACTCCTTCTCTAGGGCCAGATCAAGCTTTGCTAGGTCCATTCTCCAGGGGCTTCTGGACCCTTCCACCTCCAAATGTAGTAAGTTAAGGTATTCTAAGCATATAGCTAAAGCTACTGTGACAGTGATCAATATGATGAAGATAGTACAGTTGTGTAAGTTGAACTTACCATAACAGTAGATGTTTGAATGATCACTGCTGCAGTAGCTGCTCCCTCCCTCCATCCCCCTTGTTTTCTGGTGTGTTTTATGCCAGGGTGTGGACATTGATGCACTGTTCATAGCAACACTGTTCATAGCATAGGGAGGCTGAGCCCTGAAATGACTTTCTCTGCTGGCATGAAAGCACTGAAAGGGTTTGCACCCAAACTTGTCATTTCTTCAGCTCAGGTTGATCTGCCTTGTATGCTTTGGGTGCATGGGAAGTACCATGAAGCTTTGAAAGCTGGCTGTCTGTTATTTAACCCATATACTATTACAGCAGTAATCAACTGACCATCTACTGATATGGTATGTTCATTTCACCAAACTGTACTTTTTCATTCTGTAAAAATGTCTCTAAATGTGCATTTATGCAAAAGCTCAAGTCCCATTGACCAAAAATTATCTGACATTAGTCTAGGCTAGAGTTCCCAAGATATGTAAGGTTGTTTAGTTAGAAAATGTACGCTTCTAAATTTGTTTGCAGTATAAAGTTATTGTATTGATGCAAAGATTGAATACACTGAGAATTATGACTGTAAGGGAAGACTCTACTGATCCCATTACTGTTACCATTTCAGTAGCATTGATTGTAAGATATTTACAGCTGTTTGGGTTATACTTGAATTTTCAGAAAATGCTTGGGAATATAAATGTGTTTTGGCTGGTAGTGATATGACATTCCACAGTTCAGAATTATTAAAGTTATGCAGCTGTGATTGCAATATATACTGCTTAACTGCCATTAAGTCAGTGAAGCAATTGTTAGGAGCTGCAACAAAGACTATATAAGAGCTGCTGATTATGCCATTTAAGACTGCAAACTCAAGCCATACACAGTCATGTAACCAGCCTCATTTGAAGTTATGGCAGCTTCTGTCATTCAGTGTCTGCCTATGAAATGGAGCAAGCAGGCAGGCCGGGTTTGAGTGCACAAGACTAGTGATGTGAAAGGGTCAACTACAGGTACTATAGTTCCCAGAATTGAGAAAGATACAGTGAAGTAACCCTGAAAGCAGCGGGCATTGGTAGTATATTACAGTGGCTAGCTGCCCCTTTAGACTATTGAAAATTTAGTGCATTATGTGGATTATCAGAATAAGTGGTGGAGAGGAAATCTATATCAGCTTTGAGGGGGCATGTGAGATGGAGAGCTGGTGGCCAAGATAGTTATAGGAGGTAAGGTATACTAAATTAAGATTAGTCTTTTCTGTCATCAGACACGTGTATATAAAAATGTGGTATTTGTACAGAATATAAATCATTAATACTGCATTGTTGGAAGTGTTCTAAAGTTTGCGCAATGACAGGTGAGGACAGAGCTAGACACCAGGTATTGTGACACCTTTAAATACTATAACATGTCATAGCTTACTTAAGAAAGGTAAAAATGTTTAAAGGTGCCCAGTTTAAAAGGAATTAAGTAGATCACGTAACATAGGGCTAGTAATTATAAGTAGGTCAAATGTGCAAGTGAAAAGTAATATTCAAAATGCAACCTAGATGAAAAGAGAGAGTGAATTCCAGCATTAAACTGAACAACAGTCAAGCTGTATGCAAATACATTTGTGGTAACAAGTGAAAGCATATATGAAGACAATCCCCAGGATTCAATAAAATCCATGTAGGCTACATGTAGAGCCTGCACGGAATGTATCCATGTACATCGCCACAGTTCCATATTAATTATGGTGTGCACCTGAAGGAGGTCACAGCTGCATGGATATTGAATCTATGTAAGACTGATGGTGCAGCCACGCACCTTTTGTCCCGTACACCTTGTCCGAAAGGTGTACAAGACATTTTTGTCACTAAATTGCATTTTCATTTTTTTTACATGTATGTGCTTATTTGCACAGTGAGGCACATTGCTTAACTTTGCTCATATAAACAGCAGACATCCCTTAGACATCTAAAAATAAAAAGTGGATGCATTCAATATTTTTTTGTACATGTGCTTGTTTACTCATTGTAGTACTTTGCTTAGGTAGGCTTAGCGAGGAGTATTTTTGCAATAGACAGCCACTATACAGCTAAAAATAGAAACTGGATCTATTCAGTTGTTGTAGTTCTGTGCTTAGCAATGTGTAATCATGCACAGCAAAGCTGCACTACACTTATAGGCGCCTTCACAGTGTATCTGAAGATACAAGAGTTCCCTTCACTATCCAACTGGCTAGATAGGTTGAGTCATGACCTACAGTAAGTCCCAGGTTTGAGTCATAGGAAATAATATTTATTGCTGTGAAACTGTCAGGTGACAAACATTGGTTGACTTGAAATTAAATAATTATTACATTTAGAAATGGTTAGAAAAGCTGCGTGTTGCTAAGCTTTGCTTAAACATGGATTGTGTGAGTTTGCACAATGCTAAGTGACACAGCACTTTTTGGAAAGTTAGTTTGATGTGCATGGGCAGGAATGCAGCCTATATGAAGGCTAATAGGTGGGAATTTCGCATCATTCCCTTGAGCCTGACCTTGACTGTATGTATTGCTGCTAGAGTTGGAGAGGGAGTGCATTTCAGGGTGCAAAGGTTGTGTGTGCAGGAGTCCAAGGTGTTTGTTGGACTCTTGGTAGAGCGATATGGACCCCCTGCTGCTGAAGGGTGAGTATGGGAGTTGAGTACAAGTTTGAGGCCTGGACCTGTTTGGTCAGAGACCTAACCAGTGCTACTGCTATCCCCTGCACTGGTGAGCATATACAGAGTTAGTGAAAAAATTCAATAAATGACAATATAGTATTTTTTCAAATATGAAGGTATAAAATTCAGATTTAGAGAAACAAAAAATTATTTCACGTATGAGAGTTTCATATAAGAAAAAAAGCATAATTAAGTTATATACAGTATACAAAGGCAATGGAAGAATAACATTATATATATATTTGTATTATACAAAGGAGAAATGTGTAAAGCCATTCAAGTGATGAACCCTTATTTGTGTTAGTAGATATACATAGGGGAAGGGTTTATGTGGGTCGTCATAAGGGCATAACCAAGATTTGGCAATGATTTTGTTCTTGTTTTTTAAATTATTAGGCTGTGTAATACTTATGCTGGGGGGGGGGGTTGTTCCAGTTATGGGATACTGAGTATTTGTATAGTAATTTGTCAATAGTTTTGTTAGGTTTGTATCACTGAAGAAATAGTTGTGAAAGTTGCAGTTGATAGGGGAATTTGAGCCATTGTAAGTTCTTTAATGCAGTGGTGAGATGAATGTGGCAGCCAATTTTGGGATTTTATTATAGGACTGTTCCCTTTTAGTAATTAAAGAATACTGCAGGTTTGGGAGTATTGGTGCAGCAAAGAGAAGGCTAGGAAGTAAGTAAACTTGAGCTAAAGAGAGCCTAGAGTTAGGGGTTAGAAAGTTTTTGTTCTTGTAAAGCAGACATTTTTGGTTTGTAAACAAGGACTTGTATTTTAGTTCATATTTTCCCAAATTATTTCTCCATATTCTGAGAAGTAGAGAATACATTTAGGTAGAATGTGTGCAGAGGTGTTTATTTCAGTTTTAAAGTCAACTAGTAGGTTGAGCATTTAGTGTAAAAAATAGATTTGTAAACATAGTAAATGTATTTTTGGTAGAATCCTGAGCTGCAGTTTAATTTCCTGATTTTTGCAAAATGTCTCTAATTGTGCTTCTTATTTTGGTCCTGTCGCTTGTACATTAATGACTTGGTAAGTTACTAAGGATTACAGTCAAACAGTGCTGAGGACCACTGATCCCCGTTTTCCATAGGAAATCACTGCCAATATGATTTCTTAGTACATGTTAATGGCAATTCTATCCTTTTGGGAATTTTTCTAATTCTTCGGGTTGGTGCAACCACAGTGTTGGCATAAATAGGGTTTTGGGGTGGGATAGGCTTGGCCCCCACATTAGAAGGTTCAGTGTTGCTTGTCTCCTTCTCAATAATTTCTCTCAATTTACTTTTTCATCTTTCTATATTTCAGACATTTCTTATTTAACTCGTCTTCTAAGCCTAACCCTGTCCTTGCCCCTAACCCCCTCACTTTACCTTACAGAAACCCTTTCCGTAACACTACCATTATTCATACAAATTTAATCCAGTGGTAGTTTTTTTAGTTCACAGATGTATGTGTCTGTATATGTATTTAAATCAGGGTGGAGTACTGATCACAAATGACCAATTTCAATCCCAGCTCAGGGAAAGGTACAACAATAAAATGAGAGTATAGAATACAGGCAGTGTGTCAGTGTAATACAGTATGTACAGCTAGGTTAGGCTAATTTATCACCATTAATATAATTAAAACATAATTAAGCACTCAGTATAACAAATTAATATTATACAGTTGAATGGAGCCAAACTATCTTAGGCAATAAGCCAAAATTATATACACTATATTGAAGAATGTCAAATGTTAAAGTATGATCTACAGTAGGAAGGATATAGAGAGTATGACAATTATTAGACAGTGACAGAATATCATCTGCTTAGGTAGTGTGGCAGGGGCATTGGCATTTGGCAAGTTTCAGAAGATGAGGTTTTAGTTGTGACCAGAACACTGGGTATGATGATATTTCTTTGATATAGGAGGGAATAGATTTACAGAGTTTGGGGCTGTGAAAGGAGAAGCAGTGATCTGTGCAGTGAAGCTTGTTTTTTTAATTTAGTACTTGGGGACCTGAATGTTCATTATTCCTGAGGTTGTAGGAGGGGGTTGTCATGTTTGTTTAGCTGCTAAGAGGGAGAATGTTTGGATGCATAAAGGTTTGAATAGTTGAGTTTCCTGCTTGACTGTGTGCCATTTTGCTTTTTCTAAGGTTTTGGTGTGGTTTTCATGCTTAATGGGGAGAGAATGATGAACCTGCAGATTTTATTCATTATTTTTAGTTTTGTGACATTTGTCTTTGAAGCAGTTACTATCAAGGGGAGGCCATACTTTATTTGAGAGAACATGCCTTTACCAATGGTTGATGTTTTGGATAGAAATGAGGACAGTTTGTTGGCCCAGAATAGCACTAATTTAACTTTTTTCTGGTTTTGTGAAAGTGGAGAGTGAAGCTAAAAGACTGGTTTAGCTATATAATTAGATATTTAAAAGTGCTAGTGTTTTCTATTGTAGAACTGTTAGGATCAAACATTTTGTAGCGCAGTCTAAGTTTTATGGAGCTTCTTTCTGGTGCCAAAAAACACATTTTCTTTTTTTTTTCTTTTGTTTTGGATATGTTTAGTAGGTTTTTATTTGTAATCCATTGTATAAGGGAAGGAAATTATCTTGATGTTTTTGGAGTATTGTGAGGGACTCATTTGCCCTGAATAGAATGATGTCATCTACATTAAGAAGCAGAAGGTGGGGATGGTCAAAAAGAAGTTTATTAACAAAGATAGGGAGAGATCAAGGACTTGTCTTATGCAGAAAGTTATGGAACCACTGAATGCTATCTGGGCTAATTCAAACTGGTGGTTTAAGAAAATGTTGTGATGACTAAATCACATGCTTTAGATAGGCCAATAAAACAGTGCACTTCATCTGGCCTGTGTTCATCTGTAAGAGTCCATACTGCTGCTGTTATGCTGTGTCCTGCCCAAAGCCATATTATTTATATGAAGGGAGACTGTATTTGCTAATGTATTCTGCTAGCTGTGTAATGAAGACTTTCTCTAGGATCCTCCTTAGGGTGGAGATAATGGAAAGTGGGAGGCAATGCAATGGTTTGAGGGGGTGATGTGTTTTACAAATGGGTTCAGTACGGCACTTTGCTAGACTGAGGCAGTAATCTGGGGCAGGCATAGGTTTTGTATATATATTTGGGGAGCGCACATGAAAAATCTCTGCATTAATGTATGAGCCACAGATTTATGCTGTCTGATTTTGGAGGACTCTCTCTCTCATTATATATATATATATATATATATATATATTTTTTTTTTTTCCACTCAATTACTGGTTCAATATCATTGCTTTTGATGTGTTTAAAATAGAATGGTGAAATGGGTGGAGGTTTGGGAGAATAGGGTTAGGATATAGTACTGTGAGATACTGATGGGAGATTGCTAAATTCAGAAAAAAAATGCCAGATGATGTAAACAAAGTGTGGTATAGAGTTGGACTGATGATGTTGATCTATCTGCTAGTTGATCAACTTCTTTCCAGAAATGTTTTTGGAGCTTTGATTAGAGAGTTTTGCTTTGATTTCATAAGGTGACACTTATGATGATTTATTGTCTGTTTTGCTGGATTTTTGAGTTAGATAAAACGTTAGTCTGGTGTCTTGGGTAGGGTTGCCTTTTGAGGTATGCCAAGCTTTATTTCTCAGTTTTAAGAGTGATTTTAATCCTGTGGTAAGCCAATTGTTTTAAATTAGTTTATATACTCTAGAAATTAGGGGAAATCATGTGGATTGTAGTTTAAGAGTACTAGTGAATGATTGTACTGATTGATTTGCATCACTAGAATTTAAAACTGATTACCTGCCTTGGGTGCTAAGGATTGTATTAGGTTTCATAGGTAGGTGCTAGGCTATTGACCCTAGGGCCTATATAAGCCTAGCCAAAAAGGTACCCTGGCTTTAGCCACCCAAGAAAATTATTTTCCTGTGCCCCTGTTGAGCAGAGCCATAGAAGTGATCCCCGGGGTGAATTTCCTATTATCCATCCAATCATCAAGATTTTTCTTGAGTGCTAATGATGATCTTTGATATAGATAGGCAGTTTGTTCCAGAGTATGGGAAGCCTCTGGAACAGGAATCTATCCCTCTAGCATGTTCTGTTTATTGTGGTGATAAGGTGTAGGTCTCTAGAGCATGTAGCTCGGAGGGATTAGGATTTCTTTAAATGGAGCATGTCCAACAGCTTTGGGTTTGACTTAGCTTTGTATGTTAGGCAGAGATCGCCTCTGAGTAGGCAATATGCAACGGAGTAAAGCTGGAGTTTTTTTAGATGGTCTGCGTAAGGCATCTGTTTGAGGCCAGTAATATACTTTGTGAGGTATTTCTGTGACCTTTACAGTTATTGTAGATGTCTTGTGAGGTACATACCAAAAAGGGAGTTGTACTATATAATGGGTCTAATGAGTGATGAGTAGAGGGGAACAATGACCTTTTATTTTCCTGGATGAGAAACCTTTTGTGATGAGGTGTGCTATGTAGAAGGATTTCCTGACTACTGTGGCAATGTTATCAAAGGAGAGACTACTGTCCACCTGTGTCCGAAGGTCTCTTATCATACTTTTGGTGTTAAGTATACTATCGCCTATGTGGTAGTTCATGGGTACAGAGTTTTTACCAAAGGGGATGACAGTGCTTTTTAGCATTGAGCTTGAGGCCATGGCTTTGACACCAGGCATCTGTCTCAGTGAGGTCCTTTTGTAGGATGTCCACATCATTAGGAGTTTCGATTATGGCTCCTAGTTTGCAGTCATCGGGGAACTTCGTTAGCCAAAGACAATCTGTGTTAGCCTATACTTCAGAGAAGTAGATACCAAACAGGAGAGGACCCAGGACTGAACCCTGTGGTACTGCACTTGTCACTGGTCTGAAATTTGATTTGGAGTCTGCTACTTTCACAGTGTGGGTTCTGTCAGTGAGCCAGTTGGCAACCCGTCTTGTGACATGAGGCTTTATACCTAGTTTATTGAGTTTATCTATAATTGCAGAGTGAAGGATGGTGTTGAAAGCCTTGGTGAGATTTAGATAGTCTGTGTGAACCACTTTACCCTTCGCCTATGGCTTTGGTGATGGCTTCAAAGAAGTCTATCAGGTTTAGGAGACATGATCTGCCTTTTACAAACCCGAACTGGGTGGGGTCCAGAGTTTGGAGTTTACCAATGTCTTTGTTTATAAGTTCCATGATTATACATTCCATGGCCTTGAAGACCAGGCTTGTCAGGCTAATGGGGCGGTAGTTCCCAGGGTCCATAGTGGCTCCCCCTTTTTGGAGTGGGATAACCATCACTGTGTGCCATTCAGTGGGCACAAAGCCTGAGGTGAGGCTATGATTGAACATGGTACTTAGGTGGGGTGCTAGTTCATTCTGTAGTTCATGTAGAATGCAGCCTGGTATGTTGTCAGGTCTCATGGATGTTATTGATGTTGGATTGTCATCTACCATTATGAGATTACTTTTGGAGGAATTGCTTGGAGAATGTAGCAGAGCACAAATTGGGCGGTGTTCACTGAGGGGTTGAAGGTTATGTTAATGCTGGATATTAGTGATTATTTGTCAGTGATTACTAGATCTAGTAGTGAGTGGTTGTTATTGCAGTTTGGGTGGCTAGGTCATTGTACAGTTGTTAAAGGTTGAAATCAGTTAGGGTGTCAGTGACACCACTATGTTTAGTACTAAGCATGTTTAAGTTGAGGTTGCTGCGTGGAATGAGGTTTATCTTTGTTGTGGATAAGAAAATGTTATGTAATAGTTTTTGGAATTTATCTCATTTGTTGGGGGTATAAGTTGCTGCTATGTGTAGGGATAGTATATTATTGGCATGCTCATTGATTAGTAGACAGATTGGAAGTGTGTCTGTTGGGCTGGCCTGGGTTATTAGCTGTATTTGTAGGTTAAATTTACAAAGAAGGAGGGTTCCTCCTCCATTTTATGCTCCTGGCCTGCATCAAAGTACCAATTGTAGTTTGGGGAGAGGTGGTTCCTAAGGGGACTGTCATTTTTGACTCCGGGTTCTGAAATTGCTGAATGGTCAGGGTTGTTTTATGAAACAAAGACATTTATTTTCTTAATTTTGTTACATATACTTTGAGGATTTATTAAGAAGCAGGAGAGAGGTAGGGCATGGATTAGATTCAGTTGTACCTCGGAGAAGTATAAGGATGATTAGTATAACTTTGATAAGTTTTGGGTAGTTTAGTGTTTTTTGAAGAGAAACTGTGTGTAATGGATATATCATGATTTTTGGAGTTTGTTTGTTAGGTGTGTGAGTAGGTCGGTAGTTGAATTGCATGTGATAAAGTAAATGGTTGAGTGATGTGTCAGAAGGTAGCAGAAAGGGAAATGTCTGTGGTTTAAGTTCTGTATGATAAATGAGTATATGGAAATGCGAGTAGGTAGCTATTTGTCCTGCTCTTGGTGTAGTAATAATAGATGTAAGCTGCAGTAGTAGTAAAAGATGACTGATGTAGTATTAATAATAGATGTAAGGTGTAGTTGTAGTAATATATGTAGGGTGCAGTAGTACTAATATATGTATGGTATAGTAGTAATAGATGTAAAGGTCAGTAGTAGTACTAGATGTATAATGTAATAGCAGTAGTAATAGATGTATGGTGTAGTGTTAGGAATATATGTAAGGTGCACTAGTAGTAATAGATGCATGGCTTAGTATTAGTAATAGATGTAAGGTGCAGTTGAAGTAACAGATGTGATATTTAGTAGTAGCAATAGATGTAAGTAGTAGTAATATTAGTAATAGAAGTAAGGTATTGCAGTAGTAGTAATAGATGCATGGTGTACTATTAGTAATAGATGTAAAGTGCAGTATTAGTAATATATGTAAGGTGCAGCAGTTTTAATATGGTGTTTTTATAAGATGGATGGTGTACTATTAGTAATAGCTGTAAAATTCAGTAGTGCTAATAAATGTAAGGTGCTGTAGTAGTAGTAATAGATGTAAGGTGTAGTAGTAATAGGTACAGTATTAATAGTAATAGATATAGTAATAGTAACAGATATAAAGTGTAGTGGTAGTAATATATGTAGTATAGTATTAATATATGCATGCTATAGTTTTAGTAATAGATGTAAGGTGCAGTAGTAGTAACAGATGTATGGTATAGTACTAGTAGTAAATGTAAAGTGGAGTAGTAGTAGTAATGTAAGATGTAGCAGTAAGATATGTACAGTGTAGTATCAGTAATAGCTGTAAGGTGTAGCAATAGTAAGAGATGAGAGATTTAGTAGTAGTAATAGATGTAATATGCAATAGTAGTAGTAGATGTTTGGTGTACTATTAGTAATAGATGTGAAGTGGATCAGTACTAATATGTAAGGTGTAGTAGTTGTAATAGATGTAAATTGTAGTATTAGTAATAGATGTAAAGTGTAGTAGTAGTAATAGATGTTAGGCGTAGTAGTAACCTATATAAGGTGCATTAGTAGTAATACATGTATGGTGTAGTATTGGTAATAGATGTATGGTGTAGTCATAGTAGCAGATGCGAGAATTAGTAATAGATGAAACATATAGTAGTAGTAATGTATGGTGCATTATTAGTAATATATGTATGGTTTATTTATTTTATTTATTTTGACATTTAAATGTGTTGGGCCATTAGAGCAAAAGCCCATTTTCAGCTGAGACCAGGAAAGAAAAGCTCTAAAATTAAAAAAAGGAATGCATGAAATTTAGACAGTTAATATAATTATACCATGTGTTGTGAATGTAGCTTAAAAGGTTGACATTATTATACAAATAGCCCTGTACACAAGTTATTTAGAAAAATTGCAGCTAGGTATATTCAGTACAAAATAATATAAGCTGCACTAGTAGAAATAGATGTATGGTGTAGTTAGTATTAGTAATAAATGTAAGGTGCAGTAGTAGTAACAAATGTGAGATTTAGTAGTGGTAACAGATGTACAATGTAGTGGTAATAGATGTATGGTGTAGCAGTAGTACTAATAGATGTATAGTGTACTCTTAGTAATAGCTAAAGTGTAGTAGTAATATATGTAAGGTGCAGTAGTAATAGCTATATGGTGTAATATTAGTAATATATGTAAGGTTCAGTAGTAATAGAGGTTAAGTGCAGAAGTAGTAATAGATGTAAGGTGCAGTAGTAATAAAAGATGTAAGGTACAGTAGTAGTAATAGATGTAAGGTGCAGTATTAGTAGATGTAAGGTGTAGTAGTAGTAATGTATATAAGGTGCAGTAGTAAGATGTATGGTGTGGTATTAGTAATAGATGTAAAGTGCAGTAGTAGTAATAGATGTAAGGTGTAGTAGTAATGTATATAAGGTGCAGCAGTAGTAAGATATATGGTGTGGTATTAGTAATAGATGTAAAGTGCAGTAGTAGTAATAAATGTAAGGTGCAGTAGTAATTATAGATGTAAGCTGCAGTACTAGTAATAGATGTAAGGTGCAGTAGTAATAGATATTAGATGTAGTAGTATTAATAGATATAAGACCCCTAACCGGGAAAAGCCGAAAGATGCAAGATGTAGAAGTAGTAATAAATGTAAGTTGTAGTATTAGTAATAGAGTATGGAGTAGTAGCAATAGATGTATGGTGAAGTATTAGTAATAGATGTAAAGTGCAATAGTGGTAATAGATGTAAGGTGCAGTAGTAGATGTAAGATGTAGTAGCAGTAATAGATGTAAGGTGTATAAGAATTTGTATACTGGGATGTTGGGAACTGGAAACTGATGTTGGTATCAGTAGTTGCAGCTGTTTGGTAGTGTGTGCACAGCTGTTTGTGAAGTTTGGAAATCAAATGTTGGTGTTTCTAATGAGAGGTGTAAGTGATGGGAAAGTTTTGAGTGTAGCAGAGAATTAAGAGGAGAAGGTTTCAGCAGTGTATATAGCAAATATGTGGTAACTGTTGGTAGGTGTTAAACTGCTGATGTAGGAAACAATGGGTGAGTGTTGAGAGTGGAAGGGAAACATATTTATGTATCTTGGGAAACTAGATTGTATAGACTGTTGGATGGAATTGGTCGATATTTACTTGTAGAGATGCTGTCATTTGTTAACAATAGCATACCTTTTAACATGGCTTTGTGGTGGGATGGACTATGGATGCAGAGCAAAGTGTATAAACTTGATGATATGGGGGGATGGCTGTTGAACTGGGGTAGAGAGGCGATTGAAGCGGATCACAGCTCTCAAGTGAGAGATGATCAGTGTGATCATATGTAATGGATAAGAGACTAACAGCCTTGTGTTTGCATCAGCAAGTAAGAGAGTAAGATTGCCAATGTGTGTTTTATCCTGAGTAAAGGTAAAAAGCTGGATTAATTATAAACAAAATAAAACTTAACAGCTTGAACCTGTTTTTCAGATCCCTGTACAAGTACCTGCAGAGGTAAGGAGTACTGTTCTATGGCAGTAATTACAGGTGCAAGTGTTTGGGAACAGTAGTGGGAATGGAATGGCAGAAACACAAAAATTGAAGACAATTTTATTTTGTGATGTTGTGTTCTTTAATTTTTTTTTTTTTTAGTGTAATGATTTTGTGAAATGCAAGCATAGATCAGGTATGTTAAAAATGGCAAGACACCTTGGCAGAGCAACTATCACTTTTCCAGTTTCAGTTCTTTACTTAGTTAATGGAGAGCAAATTTGAAATAAGCGCCTCAGATAGTTGAAGGTAACCATCCAAACTGATGGCCAAAAACAAGTTTATGTTGAACAGTAACTGTCTGTTAAGATAGTTGTTAAAGTTTCACGTCTTCTGCAAACAGTTTGCTGTAAAATCTGCAAAACACACTGGCTGTTTAAATCCCAGTAAATTTTCTTGAATTAACAGGTCGGTCTTCACCTCACCAAACAAACTTGTTCCACAATAAAACAGCGCAATCTATTATATGTTGAAATTCGGTCTTCACCTCATTACAAATGGAAACAGCTATCCAAAATACACTTTAGAAGGAACCACAATGATGTAGTCTTGTGAACACCACAATGATGTAGTCTTGTGAACACGAACAGTTTATTGACAAAGAAACTGGCAAGCGCTTTCACCTTATAGGCTTCCTAAGGCCAAACTTATCACAGAGCTTTATTTAGTATTCCTTATATTTTTTAGTCCTGCATGCTTTGTTTTGATATCCGCTTATTTGAGAACTACTCTGTTTTACTTCTGTTTGATTAGCATATTTGTTTAAGTAAAGGCTGGTTGTTTCAGTGATGGTAGTCTTTTTCTCCATGCTAGTTCTCAAATTTGTGCATCTTTTTTGAAGTTATCTGTGACACTGCCCATTTTGTTTGCCATTAAACTTTTGGAGCAGTTCTGCCCTGTAGTTAACATGATTGTAAATCATAAATGTTGGTAAGCTCTTATTTTCAACTGGTGAATAATTCTGTATCTGTGACTTGCTTTTCATCTTCCTCTAATAGCACCATATCCTTATCCATTATATTTTGTGATTGTTGATTGTTAGCTGTCTAATGCACACAACTTATAGGACATCAGTAATGATCCTGCCCGTAGATGTGGCTAAAACAAAGTATCACAGTTAACACTTGACATGATGATCACCCCAGTCAGAGGTCATCCTCATTCTCAGTTACTAGAAAAATATTTTTTTGCATTATAGTTATCTCTTTCATCATCATAAGGAGGGATTCTGTATGCTGCCCAGAAGTGTAGCTAGTGTGGGGCAAAGGTGGCATGAAGTTGTGATTTGTACAACCTTATATTGCTGTAGAATATGATAGTACATTTCCTGTTTGGTATTTCCAGCTGAATATATTTCTGTGGTATGTATGAAACAATACCAGGAGGTGATTTATAACACCTTATGCTACTTTAGAGTGTGGCAGTGCATTTCCTGTTTAGTATTTTATGATGAAGATACCTTTGCATTGCACATAATTTGTACTGACAGAAGAAAAATTTCATTTCCCTCTCATGCTGTAGAATGCAGCAGTACATTTCTTGTTTGGTGTTTCCAGGTGTAGATAAATTATGAGATTCATACTGTGTGCTGACTGACAGGAGGTGATTGTATCCACTTTATACTGTTGTAAAAAGTAACATTACCTTTCTTGTTTGATATTTCCAAGTGAAGACAGTTTTGTTCTAGATACTTTGTACTTGCAAGGGATGATTTGTTCTACCTTATAATATTATACAATGTAACACTACATTCAGTACCATAGTTAGGGTGGGGTTAATAGGCATTCACCACAGCTGTTGTGTTGTCCAGGGCACAATTTGCACACCCAGTGTCAAATACAAAGAAAATGTAAGCAATTTGTGGTCTTCTGTTTTTTTTTTTTTTTTTAATTTCTCTTTAAGGGAAATGACCCATGTTAAAAAAATATCAATTTGTAATACAGTTACTACTCAAATAGTTAATCACAAATCAAAGAACACGCAGCACAAGTTCTCTCTTTCATAGACACTTTTATTAACACACGTGTGGGAGACCCAAAATCAATATAGGGAGTTTCCCCAAACAAAAGACACTGTGAGCTGATATACGCTTAGATAATACTGATACTAAGTTGACTAGGTACACCAATAGACAAAGGATTCGCATATACCAATCAGGTAGTCCCCCATAAGCATTAAGACACACCTGAATACTTATTGCTAGATAGAAAGAGAAAATCAGACATAAGTCCATATAAAGACTTATTTCCTTGACCACATAACTTTTTGTTCACAGTGCTTACTTACTCCATGCAGTCAGTCACGTACTGTTAACCTTCAATGCACCTGCTTTTGACCTTTCAGATTTTACAATCCCCCATTTGATGCTGATTAAGCATCACCATACAGTGTATCAAACATTTTTCCATAACTCAACATTACCATAACATCCAAAATTTCAGCATTATTGCATACATTTACTTAATTGCTTTTATCTTTAAAAACTGGCATGTAAAACTTTGAGCTTTTGCTGCCTTGGCAGCCAATAGTTTACAAATCAATGTCTTTATTAAAAACAGAACCAGAAAGGTAATTAAGGCAAGAATAGAAATTAGCATTAGTAGTTTTAGTATGCCACCACCCAAGCCAGAGAATAAGTTCATCCACCATGCCCATGTGGAGCTATCGGCTTCCTTAGCCTCTGACAGGTCTGACACCTTCTGGATCCATTCCAAATGGATAGTTATCTCATGTTGATTGTCAGGAATAAAAGTACAGAACTCCTCATGGATTAAAGCACAGGTACCCCCTTTAGCTGCAAGTACAAAATCAAGAGCCATATGGTTTTGTAGGACAACAGCTCTCATGGCTGTCAGCTCATCAGTTATAAGTTCTACTGCTGAAAAAGTTGCATTGCTAAGGGTTTCAAGGAGTTTTGACAGTTTCTTCAGTTCCCAAATTGATTTTACTGCCCCATAAGAGGGTATCATGCCAACCCAGGAAATTACATTGTCCCTGAGGTCCATATATGTTAACCCTTTAGTGCCGGCATAGGCAAGATTGTGGTGATAGATCCAGGATGCATCCACCTTACCCACAGGGTTATTGGGATCCTTTACTTCTCAAATATTTTGGATTTTTCCCTGGGGTAATGTGTATACATATATGGCTGGGACTAACCCAGAAAACAGTTGCCAGACCAGTACTCGGGTAACCATTTATATGCATTCTTTCCACAGATAAAGTAGCAGCCATCACATAATATTACCTTTGAGACATTTTTAGAAGCTTTTTTGTTAATAACAGTGTGGAAAAATACATTGAAGCCCAGGTCATCCTGCATTTCAGCGTATTTAAAGAGATTATGTCTCTGCATACCATCTTCAAAAATCCACTCGTGCCAATAAAGTAGTTTTTGCATGTTATATAGTCTCTTTAATGTCACTTTCTTTCTTTCTGGCCGTACCCTGTGGGCACATTTTCCAGTAAGAAAAAGATGGTTCTCTGACCCTTGATTGATTTGCAGTGGAAGATAGAAGGATGGCATGGCAGACTCTTATGACAGAAGTGTCACACCTACTCCACCCCACGTCTTTGGATCCATTCTGCTTGAGACACTAAATGCCATTCTGCTGAAAGGCCAGTGAAAGCGACAGTCTTGTTAGGATGTGACAACAATCCCCCAGTGAGATTGCTTAAAATAGGCTGATACATAGAAGTGTTGAGGGGAAAGTTAGTGAATAGGATGCCATCATGACCTGATGATGGTGATGCTATAAAACAGAAACAAGAGATTTGCAGAAGGACAACAAATTAGCATTATGTAACTGATAATCAAGAAAAGGAGGATGTGGGGTAAGGTGCATACGGATAGATTGACCTATAATAATTTAATATGGAGAAAGACCCTTGGTATGAGGAGTTTGGCCTCACATAGAGAATATTACTAAAGGTAGGGCTTGTACCCAGGTGAGGCCGGTTTCTGCAGTAAGCCTAGATAGGCATACCTTGATGGTTTGATTTGCCCTTTCAATATTGCCAGAGGCTTCAGGTCTATAAGGGCAATGACATTTCAATACAATACCTAGCATTTTGCAAATTGCTTATGTCAGCTGTGAGGTAAAGTGCATGCCTGTGTCAGCATAAGTATGGCATGGTAGCCCAAAACAGGGAATAAACTCAGTGCACAGCTTCTTAGCAACAGAAATAGCATAATTATTGGCACATGGATAGGCCTCAACCCAGCCAGAGAAAACATCAATTATAGTAAAAACATATTTAAACCATGCAGAAGGAGGTAGTTTGATGAAATCCCATTGTAGGGTGCAAAAGGAACCTAATGGTTTTGGCTGGGGTGGGACCTGGGTGCCTTTTGAAATGTTCAACTGTAAACAGATTGAATGACTTGCCATAAAATGTCGTACAGATTTTGAAAGACCAGGTGCATACCAATCACATTGGATCAGCTTAATTAGTGAGTTCTGGCCCAAATAAACAGGGAGATTATAAGTGCTGATTAATTGGTGTAAAAAGGCTTTTGGTGCTACAGGGTGCTCATCTGGATGTCTCCAGATGGAGTCTTGTCACATTTACAATTTGCATGTATCCACTGAGTCACTTCGGAATCTGACACATTGTTCTGTAAATTCAATAAACACTGATTTGAAAAAGTAGGCATCTGTAACACCTATTGAAATACACAGAGCTATATTGTTTGTCCCTGAACAGAGATTGAAAGAGCAGCTTGTTTCGCAGCCCAGTCTGCCACAGTATGACCCTTACTTTCAAAAGAAAAAAAGTCATCAGACTGGTGAGCTGCAATTTTAATAACAGCAACTTGTTTTGGTAACAAAAGACATTGTAATTGTAAACATAAAATGCATTCTTGATAATAGTACCACTAGATGTAAGGAATCCCCGTTCTTTCCATAAAGTGCCAAATTCATGTACTACACCACACGCATAGCGGGAATTAGTATATATATTGACTGCTTTGTTCTTGGCCAATTAACAAGCAGTAGAGAGAGCTACTAATTTGGCTACTTAAGCTGATGAACCAGGTGGTAAAGTTCCAGTTGACAATGCAGAGTTTTGCAAGCAGATGGCCCAAGCAGCTGGCAGCTGTCCATTTTGATTGCGCAGAAAAGATCCATCAACGGAAAGTACCAGATCTGGATTTTGTAAAAGGACATCCTGGAGGTTTAAACTAGGAGGAAGAGAAGAGTTAACAATAAGATGGTCAGCGGGTTTACCCTCATCCAAGGTGGGGATTAATGATGCTGGATTAAGTGCCGGGCATCTGACAATTTAGAGAGCAGGGTTAGCAAGTAAAATCAATTCATATTTTGTCAGTCTAGAGGGAGCTAAACATTGAGTTTTTGTCTTTAAGAGTAAGGTGTGAACAGCATAAGGGACAGCTAAAACGTTGTTGTGTCCTAAGGTAATTGAGGCTGCAAGATCCATTAAGATGGCTGCAGCTGCGACTGCCCTCAGGCGTGCAGGTAATCCAGAAGCTACCACATCCAGTTGGGTGCTTAAATATGTTATCAGTCAGTACCCTCTGGTGTGGTGTTGGACTAAAAGACCCAATGCCACCTTATTTTGTTCACTACAGAAAAGAATAAACAGTTTTGAGTAATCTGGTAGGCCTAGGGCAGGCAGGTTGGATAATTGTACCTTGAGCTGTAGGAAAGCATTCTCATATTCCCCTAACCAGGGAAGAGGCTCTGGAGTATCCTTCAGTAAAGCAAGTAAGGGCTGAGTAATTGGAGAAATTAGGGACCCATTGGTGGCAGTAGCCAGCCAGTCCCAGAAACCCTCAAAGTTGGTGCTGGCTAGTAGGACATTGTCAATTTTGGATGGCCGTTACACAGGAGGACAAAACTCTCTGAGTGCTGTGTGAGATTATTGGACCCAAATATTTAACTTTGGGTTGGCAAAACTGCAGTTCAGATCTGTTTACTTTAAAACCCTGAAGATCCAAATACTGCAAAGTGGCAAGGGTGTCCCTTTGACAAGCTTTCAGAGTAGAAGAGGCAGTGATAATGTCATCAACATACTGCACTAGTGCTGTTTCAGCATGAAGAGCAAGGTCATCCACCTATCTCGTCATTTCTCTGGAAAAAAGAATAGATGATTCCACATACCCCTGAGGAAGTCTATTCCCCTGGTACGTGACCACAAAAAGATCCTGTCTATCTGAATGAATTGGAATAGAGAGAAACGCAGAAAAAATGTCTATCAGAGAGAAGGTAGTGGCAACTCAAGATAGTAGCAGGATTAGGCACTATAGGGAAGGCAGGAAGAACAGCCCTGTTAATGACTTTAAGGTCTTGAACAAACATACATTTACCTGCCTGGTTTCTTGACTGGTAGAATAGGAGTATTGCATGGGTTAATGGTAGGAACTATAATGCCCTGTTGCAATAACAATTGGATTGCTGGAGTGATTCCTCCTTCCACCTGGGCAGAGAGAGTATTGAGGCACCTTGGGTAAAGCTGCACAAGGCATCACAGTGATTTTAACTGGATCCACATGATGCAAGAGGCCCACGTCATTATCATGGGTGGTCCATAGTGATGCAGAAAGAGCATCTAGTGAAGGGTGGGAAGGAGCAGGTTGTTTTTGACATGGTGTAAGCACCACTTGCAAATAGTTGGAATCGGTCAATGTACACATTCCTAATGACATGGTCTTGTTCTTCCGGTGGGATTTCCAGAAATATTCCTTTGGTGCAATAAATTTTTGCACTCTAGTTTGCATTGCAATTAGGTGTTTGCATTTGCATTAGCAGATCATGGCCAAATAGGTTCAATGGTGCTGAGATGCCAACTAAAAAGGCATGATGTTCTGTTAAAGGACCCAGGCTTACTGGTACTTGAACTGTTTCAGGGTAGCTTATGGGCCCCCGGAAACTCCCATGCATTTAGTGGTGCTGCCAGAGAAGGGAATATTTTTAGCAGCTTTCAATGTAAGCATAGATTTGGTGGCCCCTGTATCTACTAAGAAAGGGATAGGATTATTTTTCACAGTTAATGTTACAAATGGACCTTGTTGGTCAATTGGAACAAATGGGAAAAGTAGCTGTCTGTTCAGGGGAGCCCTATAATGACTGTTGAGAATCAGGCCAGACAGAAGAGATCCAGGTGGAGTCCCAAGGCTGATTCTGGCCTAATTGAGACTGTTCCCCTTGTCTAAAGGGGTTGCTTGTTAAAAAGTCTTGAGAGGGAGGTGGCGGTTGTGGTGCTGGGTATGGACAACTGTCCCTCCAATGACCAGTCTGTCCACAGTTGAAACAGAGGTTATTTCCACCACCATCCCCCATTTGCCTCTGAACTTGTCGTCAGAAGCTATTATTTGCATGGGGTTGCTGAGAGGGGTCTTGTGCTCAAAATCCTGGTCCATTAAGGCCTCATCTTCCTGAGCAATTTCTCCCTCCTCGGCCCTGCTGCCCAAAGTAAGAGAACATATGTAACTGGGCCTGAAGAAGTTGATTTTGTATGTCCTTTTTTTCCTTTTCCATAAGGTCAGACAGATACTGCACCTGGGTAACTAGCTCATGCAAGCTTAGGCTGGGCCAATTCAAACACATTTTTCAATTGATCTCGTACCGGGTGTAGAAGACCATCTACAAAGGTAGCAGACAGCCTGCTGGCTGTAGGACCTTCCATCAGCTCTGGATACACTGAGTAGGCTTCAAAAGTGTTTAATAAGGAGTGACAGACAGGAGTTCACTGGTATGTCTTCCTGTTGCTGAATGGCCTTAATCTTCGGCCATTTGGGAAGAGGGGGACAGATAACCATAGTGGCATTCCAGTATGCAAAGTCGACAGACTCAAAGCCATCATTTCCCATTGTTCCATGCTGCAGAATGGGATTTGGGACATTTTCATGGTCCCATATTCATTTTAAAAGGTCAGTTGGAACAGCATATTGCAATACCGCACTTACTACTTTAATAGTGGTATTTTGAAGACTAACATGACCAGCCAAAATTTGTTGGAATTTTTCTTTGTTAGACCATATGGGCAGAAACGACTTTACGATTACTTGAAAATCTACTGCTAACTGCACCCTGGTGACATTTGTGTTAGAAGGGACAGTTTCATCTCTACAGTGTGCAGGCTTTGGGACTTCTCAAGCTAAAATACCCTTTTTCATCATCCTCCTTGGATGAAGATGAGGAATATGTGTCCTGATCAGAATCAGGATTGAACCTATCTGGTGTTAAATATCCTTTTTCCATTATCAATGAGAATTGGGAAGTACCCTAGTGGTTTCTGTGTGGATTTTGAACCCCGCTTTTTGTTGCCCTTAAAAAATTTAAAAAAACATTAAATTCAGATCCCTAGATCTAGTGTGTATTGCTGGGCCATTATAAGGTGTGGATTCATCTCTAAGCTGAAGCCTAGGGTTGAGTTGATTTGTGCTTTGACTAGCTGCACCATCAGATGGAGACGTGACTTGGGAATCACTTACTGTAGGTGTTAGCTGATCTGCTCCTTGCAGCAGCTGTGGTTGCTGAACAGTATCATCGGTGAGTTGCCAGACAGGCTGGAGTATGGCAGGTTGTTGCACCTGCTGTTGAACTGTTGAGCTGGAGGCTCATGTGGGTAGTGCAGTCAGTTGGGGTAGTTTCGAAACATATTCTTCCTCGGAGGATTCAGTTGAGCCTATATTTAACCAACTTAAGCCCACTACGGGGTGCAATCCTTTGTATGGCAGGGTCTCTAAGGGGTTTCCTTCTACTATTCCCATCTTATATGCTGTATGATTCATTGCATTCAATTGCCCTTTTAATGTCTTGATTAAAATTTAAGCTTCTTACTATGGAGTCCTTTTCCTTGTCTTTTGATTCTGCTTGCCAATCATTAAAGGCCGGCCAACATCCTGGCAGTACCCTTTTCCCTTTTTCTTTTAGTTTCTTTTGTAAATTAGTCAGTACTTTGTCAAAACTGCCATTAGCTGGGAAGTATAATTTCCCATCATTCTTGGTGAGAGTAACCCAGTGATTAAGATGCAAACAGCTTTCTCATGAAACTCTGTAAAATATGTAGCCGGTCAGAGTTCCTCTTTCTGGCTGTAATTCTTTACCCACACTCACAATGTTAAAAGAAAATGAGATGTCAGCTGTCTGCACGAGCCCATCCCCGTATTTCTGATCTGAGTCGCAGCACCAAACTGTTAAGAAATAACTGATAATAGAGTTACTACTCAAACAGTTAATCGCAAATCAAAGAACATGCAGTACAAGTTCTCTCTTTCATAGACACTTTTATTAACACACATGTGGGAGACCAAAAATCAATATAGGGAGTCTCCCCGAACAAAAACTGAGCTTTTATACGCTTAGATAATACTGATACCAAGTCAACTAGGTACATCAATATTTATTTCCAGTTTGATGACCGGGAAAGTCCACTGGACCCAGGGAGCCAGGCCTGGGGAGAAAAGCTCAAACTATAGCAAACATTACAAAACAAAAAACAAAGCAAAATATAAACAAGAATATATACAGTAGATAAGAAATACAATTACTAGTATTTACATATCAAAGAATAGTATTTACAAAATTGTTCTGAGAAAGGCAGTTGTCATTGTTAGACAATAAAGGATTTGCATATTCCAGTCAGGTAGTTCCCCGTAAGCATTAAGACACACCTGAATACTCATTGCTAGGTAGAAAGAGAAAATTGGACATAAGTCCATATAAGGACTTGTTTCCTTGACCACATAATTTTTTGATCACAGTGCTTACTTATTGTGTGCAGTCAATCACGTACTCTTAACCTTCAATGCACTTGCTTTTGACCTTTCAGATTTTACACATGCCTATGTCTGAAATGGAGAGCCAAGATGCTCCTGCATGCCTCCTGCCCCTGCTTATGCCATTTGGCATGACTAATACTTCAAAAAGACCAAAAGACCTATGACTGGCTGAGCAGGTAGAGAGTGTGGTGCTGGAGTACAATAAACAAGGTCAATGAGTTATACCTTTGGTGAGCTGAGGAATAACGTTTTTTTTTTTTTTTTTAACAGAAATCACTCATTATGGGTACATTTATTTAAACAAAAAATTTTTAAAAGAATTGGATAAATTCTGTGAGGCCAAAGACTGATAGCAGCAGCAGATTGGACAGAGACCGAGTGAGAAGGTAGAAAAAAGAAGTTTGTTAATTGTGACTGTCTGAACTCGTAAGTAGTAGGGTGTATACAATGGGCAAACTGCTGAAAGGATTGTTGGCGTAACTGTTTCATTTGAGTGTTATTGGAGTGCTTGTGTGGTGCAAACATGGAAAAAGTCAAACTACTAAAGGGTCCACTCTGTTGGGGGGGACTGTTTCATTCTGGTGCTTGTGCATACTTGGGAGAGACACTGAAGGGGTCGTTGGGGGAAATGTTTCATTCTGCTGCTTGTGCATACTTGAGAGAGGCTAATAAAGGGGTCCTTGGAGAAAATGTTTCATTTTGATGTCATTGAAGTGATTGTGTATACTTTGGACAGACCATTTAAGGGGTTGGTGGGGGAAATGCTTCATTTTGATGTCCATGAAGAGATTGTACATAACTGAGTCAGATGTCTGAAGGGATCACCAGGAGATTGAGACAGAAATCAAACATTGCTGCTACATTGCTTGATGGGCAGCAATGCAGCAAAGCCAAGCATAATTTTAATGTACATTCTTTTTGATTGTAAAACAAGGATACAGTAAATCCTTCACTATGACTTACACAAACACCCGATGATCAGGATCCCTGAAATGTAACTTTTTTCCAGGGGGCAGGCTCCCCTGCATCCCTAGTGTAGGGACAAGCCCCCCACACCTTCCAAAATTATATTGGTCATTGAAAAGAAAATTAATATACGTCTCTTTCACCCATGAAATTGGTGGCAGGAGGCATACTTAATTTCTTAGCACAAGAAATATGGACAAAACCTAAAATAATGGGGTCAAAGGACCAAACATAGGGACAGGTTTTAAATATTGCTCTTAGAAAGTTAGTAGAGTAACATGGTTTGTATTAATATGTATTTTCTGAAGGAAATGAAGTCTGAAACACAAATGTATATCTTTATTTAATGAGTTCTAAACCCTCTAATTTGCCAGTAAACCACAAATGTTATGACGTGAAAATCTGGACAGTTGAACGGTATGGTCAGAGGCCAGGGTTAAGTATTCTGCACATGTTGCTTAATGCTCTGAAAGGCTGTTTTGTTGCCTAGGTGAACTAAAGTAAAGTCAATGAAAAATGGCTTTGTCCAGTCAAAATTGAGGCCTCACTGCCCTCTGTATTCTTAACAGACTTCTTGAGTTCTCCATTAGAGTACCTTGAAATAATTATGATTACTGCAGATTTGCAGAGTAATTAATTGTGCTGCCCAGAGTATTATACTGCATGTCTGTGCTGGTGATTGGTGTGGGGCTTTGGATACCTCTCTTCCTTTGGTGTTTAAGCAGCTGAAGAGTACCATAAAATAGGATAGGTATATGTAATGCAGTGTACAAATTGTTATTGGATTTGGTATTTAGGATTATTACTGGGTTTTTATAAAATGTGTTATAATTAAAATGAAGCTAATTTAACTCACACACTTCCTTTATTGACGACTAACATGAGAATTGGATATATACATATCATGGTTTGTTTTGTGCAGTAACACAATTGTGTATGTTCATAAGGCCATTTTAAGCCTAACCAAATTTACTATCTCAAATGTAAGAAATGTACCTTGTGCATATTTGATAAACCCAGTATGACTCATAACTGTTAGATGCAATTTAATTCAACGGAATATTTTTTTTCAAATTTTTGATTTCTTCTGTTGCTTCCTTGCCTGTAATTTGCATTATGTTTATTTGTTATGTTTGGGTGTCATCTTATAACTGATGTAAGGTGGTCAGAGGTACAGCTTACATTTTTTAGTAGAGTGCATTCTATTACTAATCAATAAACACACTCAGTATACGTGTCCACTGACTTATACCACTGGGGCTTGCTGTTAGCAGACGGTAAGCCACATATTGCTGTGTAGATGATCCAGCATTCACTGAACTAGTACTGACTATTTAAACATTCTGTTACAAGGAGCTATCGATATGTAAACATCAGGTACAAATGATGCTGCTATGTACACTCCTAGCTCTCAATCTTCCATCTCCAAAATGAGGAACACTCGCCTTCATAAGGTGGAACAAATGGGCAAATGTGGAACACATACTAATGGCTTACTAACAACTTCAACTAGGAAGGTCATAGGATGGTTAAAATATGCTGGTTTTACTTATAAAGAAGATCATTTAATGAATTAATATAATTCATTTCTATTTACCATGGATTTCACTTAAAAAAAATTCCTAACACTGAATGTGTGACAGACTCTTTCAATGTGGAACTTTGAGGAACTTCGAGGAACATGAACTTTTTTAAGACCCCAAATGAGGTACGTTCCTCGTAATGAGGTACACTTGAGAGGTATGCATATACTAAACCTTTTTTTGTGCAGTACACATTATATATTGAAGGACCAGGATATATATTTTAGCTGTTTCTCCCTTTAGTCATGATTTTTCTGTCTTTGCCATAGCCATAGTTAAGTCTGTGTTGAAGTTCATATTTACCAAGCAAGTAATAATATAATGTTATTCTGTTGACATTAGGAATGTACCTGGAAAGAGATGTGGATTGTGCTGTTTTATTTTTAATATCTGTGTGGTTTCTTTAAATTGCTAAAGCTTTGTTGTGTTATGCATCATATGACAGATAAACAATTAAGTCTGAAAGTGTGTTAAACTTTCAATGAAACTTCCTCTTTGGACATGCTTTTGAGCTTCTTGGTCTGTTTTTGAGCAAAGTTGTTGCCAAAGCATTTTTCCCCACCCCTGTTCAAAAAAAATGTTTTTGCTCTATAGTCAGGGGGTGGGGATGTGGGGATGTGGGGTAGGTGTGCCAAATGAGAGTTCTCTTCCTGGGCTCTAAATGGCCGAGCTACTTCTGCGAGTACATTTCTTATTTGGTATTTCCAGATGAAGATAATTCATCGCTGCATACATTTTACTGAGTAGCGTTGCACTGTACCAAGTTATATTGCTGTAAAATGTGGCTGTACATTTCCTGTTTAGCATTTCCAGGTGGAGATACTTTTTGTGCTACATACTCTATTCTGACAAATAATATATAGATCGTCATACTGCTGTAGAATATGGCAGTATATTTCCTGTTTTATAACTCTACATTAACATATTTGTTTGTGCTCCTCGTCCTGTACCATTGCATCACCTTCAGAGTATTTCTACCAACTTTTAGAGTCCTACATGGTCGAGGTTCAAGGGTATACACATGGAGCTGTCTATGGGCAAATATCATGAATGAAGTACATGATCTGCTATAAGGGAGGTGCTGAAATATTTTGAGCTGAGGGGAAAGGTATTATAGTTGATGTTATAAAGCTGGTAAACTGATAAAATATCTGACCTCAGTTATGCATCAAATGTATAGCTGTTATAATGAAACAATAAAGCAAAGTACAGAAAACAACATTGTCAGTATTCTGTCCTGCCCATCTCCCTTTATTGGACATGTGTCTAAAACTGCAGGTGAATATGCTATGATGTGATCCAGTATCTAGCAAGTCATAATATATCTTTATTCTGGGATGAGGTGAGAGGTTAGATAACAGCACACTGTTAAACTGTTCATATTTTTGCACAATGCCCAGATATATGCTTTATATCTTTGGTCTGTTTCCCGTAACATTTGTGGTATTCTAGCAACTGATTGAGGATTGAAGTCACTAAATAATGGAAAAATTTTTGTTAATGAAAAACCTGCTATTCTATCAACTTTCTAAGTTTGTAAGAGTGATATTTAAACTATGACCCTGATTTTGGACTCTTGTTACCCCATTATTTTTGGCTTTGCCCAAATTTCTTGTGCTAACAAGTTAGGAGGTATGGATGACAAAGAATTGTTAGTTTAAATTCAACTTACTATGTGGGTCATGTAGGTGATGACATTGCACTCTTGTTATAATGTGAAACCACTGTATAGAAAAGAAACCATTCTGTCAATGGGCATGCATTATGATCAGGTATGGACCAATACTTTGAAAGGGAAGGGCATTAACAAGGAAAAAGAGAGAAAGGGCGAGAGGAAGAGATTACATTTTATCCTGATGAACAGGGACTCGGCAGGATAACCTTTATTAATGAGGCAGTCAAGAGTTACCTTTTCTTCTGAATCCAGCTTTCCAGTGTTCGATAAACAAACCGTAGGAAAACTTTAATGTACAAAACTGCACAGTTGCTTCTGGAAATAAGCATGGAAATTAACAGCCTTATTTACATTGTCATTTGCTCCAGTCATGTACTTTGCCACTACATCTCACAGGTGTTCCCAGTTATGGTCTATGTAACTGACACTGTGATTGATGAAGTGATTTTTTCACTTCATATTGCAATTCCTGTTTGTATTATACTAGTTTACCTTTAATTTCTCTAAACTGGTTAAAATTTCTCAAAATATTAAATCATTGTCATATAAGTTGTCTTTTCGTAACCAGTGTTTTCACATTGTCTAATTTGGTATAGTTATTTAAACTGTAATTGTTTTTGTATTTTTGTAGATTGTAAAATTATTCTTAATGTTTTTGTAATACTTCAGAGCTTTTCTCCTTGGGCCTACACTGAAAATCACCTACTTAATTAGATTTTCCTAGTAATCAAATATCAATACATAAAATAAATAAATAAACATAAGTAAAATAAATACTAAGCTAACTGAAGTTCAGCATATCGACCACACTGAATTCTCCATCACACCATCTGGATAACTCCATATTTATATACACAAATAGTACTGCAAATGTTTTTCCAGGAGAAAACACCAAGCTGTACAAATACTGACCGCTAGGCTGCACCAGTTCAAAGACCTCAGAGATATTATATATGTAGAGACCGTGGGTGGGTGTAGCTGTAGATTCTACACATTGGTGGGTAAAGGGTACAGCAACCTACTAAAAAAAAAAAAGAAATTGTTTATTGTACCTCAAATCTAGCAGACACTGTAAACATCTTCTACAGCAGTGTGTGGGTGCTGAATCACATGCTGATAAGTCAAAATATACCCCCATGTATTGTTTGTTTCAGGAAATACAGTCCACTGAAATCCTAAACTCAGAGATTTACATTCAAAAGTTAATGGGAATGGTGGAATGTGGATTCTGAGTTGGCACAGTGCCCAGTAACTTTGCCCACTATTGCACTAAGTTTACACACACACGCGCACACAAAGCTGCTATGCACAGTCATACACCCAGACACATTCTCACATACAAACTAATGTATGAACACACAAGTACACATGCATGCAAACACTTTTCATACGCTAATTATTGTTTTCAAAGATGACGCTATATATTAGGAAGAGACTGATGTAGCGATGTGGATCGTTAACATGCAAACCTGCTAAGTTGAAATATGTCCATTGACAACCTGAGCACAATTCCCATCATCTTTACTTGAGAAGCAGAAATAATGGCAAAAATAGGAAATGAAGGTCCTAAATAAGGAATACTTTTTATTTGTAGATGTTGCTCACTTTGAAAACTGTTGGAATAGAAGATGCATTAACACACATTTGATGAAGACTAAGAAATCCCTAACTGTAATTATCGATACCTGTCAAAAAATGGATGACTTACTGCTGTATTACAGAATCATGCATCTTCTGAGAAGAAAGCAAAACTTTGAAGCAAAAGTTGAAAGTTGATAAAAAGCTCAGGAAGGCTAAGCAAAACCCTTACATTACATTTTGTCAAACACAACCTTGTATTATAGCAATAACCCATGGTTGGTTGTGGACAATGCTGGATTTACCACACTTGGTGTGGTTTGGACATGGGAGTGAAAACTGAGTGATCAAACAAAGCCAACCAAGGGTAAATCCAGCATTACCTACACCCAGCCATGGGTTATTGCTATTATACAATGACATAAGAATTACTTATTTTTCTTAAATGTCTTTGTATAATGGCACCGTGGTGGTGTTCTGCATTTTCTGGAGCCTGCCCTTTGATGTACATCAGTGTTTTAGAAAGCTAGCAACAGAGAAAGGATGATCTCTGCTGCTATTTTTTTATTAAAGAAAAAAAACTAACCTCCAGACAGTTTACAGGTATGAGACAGACAGGAGGAAAAATGCAAAGAAAATCAGGTATGTTTCTTTAGTTTTGCAGAACGTACCTGCTTTTGCTTGTATTTTCTTTGCTCTTGTACATACCTCTTGACTTCTTGTTTCAGGAATTGTGTACTAAGCATAAATAAAGGAGGAGACAGTTAATGTTGCTCTTATAAACTTAGAAATCTGAGAGTAATTATACATTGTCTGAAGGAAAAAATCTGAAACTAAAATACATGTCATTATTTAATGACTTCATTCCTCAGTGATTTGTGGAAAAACACAAATTGTATGAGGAATGAAGTCACTAAATGGCACATTTTTCAGTTTTAGACTTTCTTTTCTTCAGAATAATACCTGCCTACCATATACCAACAGAAAAAAAAAGTATGGCTGCTCAATGGTACTTTAGCGACTGGACTTTTTACTTTTGGTACATGCTCGATTTACAATGGGCAAGCTGGTTGGGCTGTCCAAACAGCGTGCTTGTTTTTGAATATTAATGGCCAGTCATTGTATAATTAACAATACAGACCTGTCACTGATTGGGCTAGTTGTCTTCTTTTTGTAAAGAAACACTTTTTATGTTTGACTAGCTATAATGTTATATTCCAGCTAACTAGATCTGAAGAATGAGGTGCCTGATATGACACACTGGTCTTTGATGGTATGATAGTCCACAGTGGTCATTGTCTATCTTTGAACGCAGTGGTCCTTGAAGGTAATATTACACAGTGATCTCTGGAAGTATCAAAAGCCAACTAATGGAGACATTTTTTTTATTGAGTAAATGCAGCCTTATCCATGAGAATAAGGTCAGAAGCCGAAAACTGATGCATTACCATTGGCGTTTTATACCAAGGTGGGGGCTGCTCCCCCACACCCCCCCAACTATATATGCCAACTCTTAGATTGCACTACAGTGTGGAAAAGGGCACATTTATAAAATGTTTTGCTTAGATGACATTATGCAGTGGGGTATTTCCTTGTTAGCCAACAATTACGATTTGATGATTTTGTTTACGATGATGTGACTCTCTCAATAAAATGGACGTTTGATGCTTAGTGTTCGTTGAGTAGCCATTCGATGACTTCCTTTTATGGGTAAACATAGACCCCAAACAAACAGTGTTCTGCAGGGTGATACTTCTTTCACAAAAGAAAGACCAGTTTAAAACATCATTTAACATAGGATGCAGCTACTGAGTGTATGATGGATTTACTTTCACAATATTGGCTCCACAGAGATCACCTTGAATGTATACAATATATTTGTGAAAATAATGTGCTAGTTAAAAACTCCACCATTTTAAAAGAAATAACACCATCAAATGATATGTACTTCCATGTTTTCATATTTTAATCAGAAGATAAATATTTTATAAATAAGTCAGAGTACAGTCCAGATCTACAATCTTCTGCAAACCAAAATATCATATAATTTATAAGAAATACCTTAAAAAATCAGGAGTAAAAAACAAACTGTTAACAAGTAGCATTAAACTTTTAAAGTGCTACAGTACTTCCTGCCACTTAAAAGTAATCATTATGTTCAGATGATACATTGCATTTGGACATGATGTATACAACTCTAAATGCCTTTTTAAACACTCACCTTATTCAGTTTTAAGTCCATACCAATTATAAAGCATAAATGGAAGCAGCCTTAAAATTTCACTAACTCCAAGCAAAGCTCAAATAATGAAATCATAATATAATACAACAATTTTGCTAACCTCTTGTGGCCAGATGGGTAATTGCAAAAACATTCAGCATAATCAGTCAAGCCACAACAGAGAGGCAGTAGATTTCAGCAAATAAAACTTCTATGATGCTGTGCTGCAGAAGCTTATTTTAGCTCTTTATTGTGCTTTAACATATACTTAGTCATTTAAAATGTGAAATCATGAAAGTACATGTTAAGTGATGTTATATAATGTTTTGTTCTTCAAAAAATGATGCAAATTCTTAGCTATCACTCTGATAAAAGCCTGGTCTGTTTGCAGCTTGTGTATGTATGTGAGCATACATGCATGTGGTACATGCTTATGTACTTACATATATATATATATATATATATATATATATATATATATATACACACACATATATATATGTATGTGTATTTATATACACATATAGGAGAGAGGTATGTGCATAATTTCAAAGTTAACTTTAATTGGAAGCAAAGCATTAGGTTAAAATTGCTGAATGTTCTTTTGACTAAAAGCTATTTCATCGAAAACTGTAGAAATCTATATATGATATTTCTGGTGCCAGTTTTGATCATGGGAGTTGTTAGGGTTGTAATTCAGAAAATTATGTGTGGACTGATATTGCCCAATGTCCTGTTCCCCCAGATTTGAAGATGATTGAGTCTGTGGGCCAGGACTGAGTCATTATGTATACTGGTTTCTACCCCTCTCCTCAGGTGTGAGATTATGGAGTAAGAATATATAATTAAGGAACTATGGGGGATGCAAGGAGGCAAGAAACCTTTGTTATATGTTGTGCAGAATGTTTTCAAGGATTTTCTTTAGTCAAAAGTATCTACTGTTTTTCTTACAATCAAATATGCAGAAAAAAAGTGTTCTCCAAGGAGAAACAAAAACTGTATAAACCAAAACAACTCGTGGAACCAGACCTCATACCAAAAAGAGTCCAAAGTAAAATTCTTCCGTTTATTCACAGCCACAAAATAAGTCAAGCGCTTTTGTCTGCCATACTACAGGACTTTATCAAAACAGTTAACATCCAGCCACAAAGTGCTTTTATCCTTGAATTAATTAACAGCAATTAAGTACTTAAATAATTCGGTTATCCAATAAAAGTGTTCATGAACTTTTAAAACATTCAAGTAGTCATTCTAAAATCACAATGCATTAGTTACCATTTTAAATGAAAATAGTTATTGTTAATTAATATTAAATTATTAATATGAATATAAAACAAACATATATTGTTCAAACATTTTCTATAAAAGCTTTCACAGTTCATGTTTCCCTTGTACCTATACTTAAAGAAAGAGCGACTAAACTATGGTCATTCAGACCTGGAGGGAGGGTGGCATTTAACAATCTGCCATCTATACTCACTTCTATATATGTTAATTGACCAATCCCCCTCTCTAATATCTTAATAATTTCCAAGATACCAAAACAAAATCCTTGCCTAACCCCACAAGAGTGTGTGCTTATATAGTGCATTGTTAGTATTGTGTGTCTCAGTAGCATATACATGTTCATATATACTTTTACATAGGGATCTCTCTGTTCTCCCCACTTAGAACATGTAGCAGTCTAGACTACTACTTCTTCTTTCGGCTTTTCCCGGTTAGGGGTTGCCACAGTGGATCATCTGTCCGCTCATGATTGGCAGTGGAGTTTTACGGTGTTGAGTTGTCAGCCCAGCGCCCAACCTTCCACAGAAGATGCACACACTCACACCTAGGAACACTTTTTAGTGTCCAATCCACCTACTGCATGTCTTTGGGATGTGGGAGGAAACCGGAGCACCCAGAGGAAACCCACACGACCACAGGGAGGACATGCAGACTCCACACAGAAGGCACCCCAGCTGAGAATCGAACCGGAGAACCTTTTGCTGTGAGGCAGCAATGCTAACCGCTGCACCATGTAATAGTCTAGACAAATAACTATATAAACTAACCCACTGCTATCACAGTTCCCTTTTTTCAAATCTTTCTCTGGGGGTCACCTACTATTAATTCCTTACCTGTGTAAATGTAGGGACAATACTTGCATAAACCACAACTAGTTGTACTTCCTTGGGTGGGTTGTTGATGTGATGGATGGGATGTTCAAACAAAAATTTAAAGTTATGCCCCACCTAAGTTGCAAATAGTGTTCCTTCTCCCAGTTTAACTCTTGGTTATATTACAATATTAACCAGTTGTGAGTCAAACTATCCTTGACTTTACCATCTAAAGTTCCAAACTGTGTAACCATTGTGTTGGTATATTCTTGTTTTTTTTTATTTTTTTGGGTCTCCTCACCCCATTTGTAGTTGTATTGTGACCTAAAAGTGGAACAAACTTGTTTCTCCACCCCCTCAGAATTTTGTCAGCCAAATTGTAAACCATTTTGGGGGGGGGTACCCTCTAACCAGAAACACAGAACTCAAATTTCCTAGTTGTAATTTAAAATTTGTAATAGTGGAGCACATTCTGGCTCCTGAGATCATCTGGCCTCTAATTACGTTTCTTTTGATGTAATATGGGTGGTTATTTTCAAATGCCAAAAAAAGTTTGAATATGTAGACTTGTGAAAAACCTTGGATATAAACCCTTGTGTTTCATAGTTCTTTTTAATAGTGACATCCAGGTAGTTAATTTCTATAGCATGGAAATTGTAAGTGAACTTGAAATATTCACAAATGTTGTTTATGTATTCGCAAACAGTTTTTACCACTTTTTCTTCCCTTTTCCATAAAACAAAAATATCATCCATGTAACACAAATAAACAAACCACCCTTTTTCAAAACCTGAGTTGAAAATGTATCTCCTTTCCCATGCTGCTGCCACTAAGTTGGCATACACTGGGGCACAGCTTGACCCCATGGCAACACCTCTTAGCTGCCTGAAAAATTCACTTTCAAAACAAAAGTAGTTGTGCTATAAAATAGTCTCCATAGCATCAACAATAAAATTGAATAGAGGCCCCCTCAATGTAATATGTTCTAATAAAGCCATTGAAAATAATTCCAAACCTATTTCATGTGGTATGGAGCTAAACAAGTCTACTACATCTATGGTAGAGAATCCCTTAGATTCTAAGAAACATTCTTGTTTAATTCTTCCAAGAAAGTCCCATGAATCTGTTAACACATGTTTAATAGGAATTAATGTATCTTTCAATAAACGGTCAATAAAGACCCCAACTGAGTAGGTAGAACTGTGTGCTGCTATGATAAGATGGTATGGTGGGTGAAAAACATTTTTATGCACTTTTGGAATTCCGAAGGCAGTGGGGATGTATGGGTGGTCATTAAACAAAAATCTAAACGTTTGTTCATTAATCACACCCTGGAATAAACTATCTACCAGGAATAGCATTAGCTTTTTCTGAGCTATGTCTGTTTCTCCACTGGAAACTATTTCATAGTGATCTGTGTCATAGTGTGTTTGCTATATAATTCACATAGTCTTCTTTTCCACCAAAACCACCCCACCCCCTTTATCAGGTCTCACTACCCTATATTGATCTGAATCCCTTAATTTTTTTCAATTCTAAGGCTTCCTCTCCTGTGAGGTTAAAAGTTTTATTTTTTGTGCAAGTAATAGGCTTGATAGATTTCTTTTCTACATATTATTTCGAAATCCACTAAAGTAGGATGTATAGGTGAGTTGTATAAGCTCTTTCTCTTGAATCTGTCACCTACTGGGGTTCTTTCTGTCTCTTGTTTAAACTACTGTTGAAAATTCAACTTCCTAATATAAATTTTAAGTTCTGTGAGTACATTTACTATATCTACTTTACTCCCAGGTACAAACTTAAACCCTTTCCTAAAAAGAGAGAAATGTGCTTCAGTGATTTCCATGTCTGTGTAATTATAAACATGGAACCCTTGTGAACAAAGTAATTTTCCCTTAAATGGTGAAACACAGGGTTGTGTCTGTGTACTTAAATTCAGTACCGGTTCCTCTTCCTGTTTTTCCAAAACTGTCTTTGCCCTTTGGGCCCTTGTCCCCTCAGCGTCTGCAGTTGCCCTAAAAAATTGTTTTGGTTTCTGTTCCTATTCAGAATTCTTTCTGACCTCCTTGGAAGAGGGAAATCTTGCTCAAAAACTTCATCTGTCTCACCTTCATATAACTCTGTTTCGTAGTTGTTAGACTAATTTATCTCATCATATTGGCCTATCCTAACTTCTGCATCTTGTCTGTTCTGGTTAAAAAAAAGAGGGGTGCCATAATAACTTTTTGGAAGTGGGTATATCTCCTTGTGCTGATAGTCAAGTTCATCGTCCCTCCTTAGTTTACCTTGTTTCCTTAACACATTGTCTTTAACTTGTTGTTCAGTCCTGTTAAAAATATCATATTTCACTTAAAAATTCATAAAACAGTCATCCTCCACAATATTTTGATTTAACACATTAATTTCATCCATTAACTTTTGAATTTTACTACTATTAATTTTAATAATAAAATGCAACAGCTCTAAGCCATGCCGGTCAAACATGGCTAAAAGTTCTTTAAGTTCTTCCTGCCCTGCTTTAATGCCATTGGGAAACTTATACATACGCAGTCCTTTGGGTACTCTTTGGACCCAAATACATTCTGACAAATAGGCATTGTCAATTTGTAGACTACGTACCTTGTTCATTTTAAGTTCAAATGTACGCAAACGCGTGTTAATGTCCGCTGGTCTGCTAACAGTCTCCTCTCTGTTAAAATTCAAGTCTCCATTGATCCATCATTCACATTGCATGGTTCTGTTAGAATTAGTTTGCTTATTACAGTTCCCCTGGCCGCATGGAACACTGTTGGTTTGTGCTGAACAAGTTGGTCTCGGACTGACTACAGCAGCTTTTCCTGTTGACTTTAATCCGCTGGAAGTCATTATCGGGTGCATGGGTTCATCTGCAGCAAGGTCTCTTGGGAATGGAGATACATTTTCAACTCAGGTTTTGAAGAAGGGTGGTTTGTTTACTTGCGTTACCTGGGTGATATTTTGGTTTTATGGAAACGGAAGAAAAAAATAGTAAAAAGTTTTTGCGAATACATAAACAACATTTGTGAATATTTCAAGTTCACTTACAATTTCCATGCTACAGAAATTAACTACCTGGATGTCACTATTAAAAAGAACTATGAAACACAAGGGTTTATATTTAAGGTTTTTCGCAAGTCTACATATTCAAACAGTTTTTTTGGCATTGGAAAGTAACCACCCATATTACATCAAAAGAAACCTAGTTAGAGGTCAGATGATCTGATGAGCCAGAATGTGCTCCACTAATATAGATTTTAAATTAGAACTAGGAAATTTGAGTTCTATGTTTCTGGCCAGAGGGCACCCTCCAAAAAAATGATCTACAATTTGGCTGACAAAATTCTGAGGGGGTGGAGAAACAAGTTTGTTCCACTTTTAGGTCAAGATATAACCACAAATGGGGTGGGAACACCCAACAAAAATAAAGAACATACCAACACAATAGTTACACAATTTGGAACTTTTGATGGTAAAGTCAAGGATAGTTTGACTTACAACTGGTTAATATTGCAATGTATCCAAGAGTTAAGTAACAAACTGGGAGAAAAAACATTATGTACAGCTAAGGTGGGACATAACTTAAAATTTTTGTTTGAACATCCCATGCATCACATCAACAACCCACCCAAGGAGGTACAACTAGTTGTGGTTTATGCAAGTATTGTCCCTAAATTTACACAGGTAAGGAATTAATTGTCAGTGACCCCAGAGAAAGATGTATTTGAAAAAAGGGAACTGTGATATCAGTGGGTTAGTATATATAGTTATTTGTCAAGATTGTTACATGTTCTACTTGAGGAAAACAGAGAGATCCCTATGTAAAACAATATATGAACATTTATATGCTGTTGAGACGCACAATACTAACAATGCGCTATATAAGCACACACTCTCTTGTGGAGTTAGGCAAGGATTTTGTTTTGGTATCTTGGAAATTATTAAAGAGGGGGGATATATATATATATATATATATATATTAAAGATTGAATACCAGTGTTGACACAAAAATATCAAAAATGCCATCGTCCATATCCCACTAAGCATGCTCCAAAAAACAACCTCAGTGCATGCAAAATTTACAATAAAAAAAAAAATAAAAACCTAATTTTATGCAGGGGGGATAAGCACCCCTGCACCCCCATATAGGGGGGCCTGCATCACCTACACCCCTTGCTAAAATTATATACTAACTGCAAGATCGCACAGTCACTGGTTAAAAGTATAATTACCAACCCTGGGAATAGTGCTGTCTTGCACACTTGCTGACCAGCTGGTCATAAACTGTCGAGAAAACAGCTGTGGAGAACACACACACTACCTTTTGCAGGGAATCGATATATATATATATATATATATATATATATATATATATATATGTATGCATGCATATCCGTGTGTCTAGATGGAGATAGATTATATGTATATGCATATATATATATATATATATATATATATATATATGGGTCTACTTCTAATGACCGAAACGCCGATTCGCCGACAGTGAAATCACCGACGCCAGAAAACCGACAACACACAAACCCGACAACGCAAAACACCGAACACCATAACACCGACACACTACACGTAAACAACACAGTACACTACAACACATATCCACTAGCCCTAACCCAAACCCTAACCCTAAGGTCCGACACTACCGCACACTCTCCCTACCTGCACCCTAACCCTAACTCACTTACACACCCGAACCCCAAGCTCCGACACTACCGCACACTCTCCCTACCTGCACCCTAACCCTAACTCACTCACACACCCCGAACCCCAAGCTCCGACACTACCGCACACTCACCTATCACACACCCTAACCCTACATCCCTGAGTATTGCACACTTACCTGTCCGCTCCCTACTCCTAAATCCCTCACTATCGCATACTTACCAGGTCGCGCTTACACATTCCCCTTGTCGGTCTTCCGTCTGTCGGGATTCGAGCGTGTCGGTCAACTGCGTTGTCGGTCGTTTCGTGTCGGTGATTTCACTGTCGGCGAATCGGCGTTTCGGTCATTAGAAGGAGACCCATATATATATATATATATATATATATATATATATATATATGTGTGTGTGTGTGTGTGTGTGTGTATATATATATATATATATATATATATATATATATATATATATATATAGGGTCTATATTAAATCATGGAATGCTTAGAAAAGTGAATGAGGATTTATTGACCCCATGTAAGTGAAAGCTTACAAACTTGAATGCTTATAACAGCGATTTTTTCCAAGGGAAAAAAATCGCTGTTCCAAATAAAAAAAAAACACTTAAAACATGACAAAGTGGGGGGTTTTGCCCCCACACCACCTCGACATGGGGGGCTGTGCCCCCCACATCCACCCTACTTAAATAGACCAGCTCCAAGATTGCACTACAGTGGCGAATATGGCAAAATAATGGATGCGGCCAAGCGATTTCTTTCCCAGGGAAAGAATTTGCTTATATGCCACTTTGTCATTTTGCCTTTTCAAGTTCGACCAAGACACATTCGAAAGAATGCGTCTTCGGTCATCTAATAGGAACCCTAGATACATATATATATATATATATATATATATATATATATATATATATATATATATATATATCTATATATGTGCACACAGAAGGCTCATCCAATAGACAGTCTGAGTACACTCAATCCACCCACCATTTATTTATGACAAACTGTGTACCACTTCTGCCCTTGTGCTTTAAGTGTTGGGGCATTCAGTCTTCTGAGTGTATTTGCTTGCATTGTAACTAGTCTGAAGACAGTTGCTTAAGTGTCCTAGTTTATAAGCAATAGCCTTAGTCTTTAAATCCTCCTCCACTGACATATTTCTGGTCAGCTTTTACTCTCCACTTCCTAACAGACATGTACTCGTACTGCTTTTACTCAAATTATTTTTTTCTCAGATTTTCTTTGCTACTTCTAGACTTGGTATTCCTATTTATCTCCTCCTGTCTTTCTTTAGTGGAACTGTATGCCTTCAACAAGTCTCCCTTGGTTCTCCCCTTTTCTTATTGCTTCTTGCCCAAGACATATATTAAATCATTTTCAGCTCTGAGCTAGTATTTGTGCACAGTCACCATTAATTCAGTGCACTCTGACTTCCCTTTAGTGTGTTTTTATTTTGGTATAAAAGTGTCCCTGCTAGCAAATAGATATAATAAAAACAAACCACAGCAAACCAGACGAGAGTAAAACAATAGAGTTATAGTTAATAGATGGGGTCTGAGGACAACCAGTTTATTTTACTTTAAAAATAAAGTGCATAACGCTTTCATCCACTCTGTAATTTAAATGTGAACTTCCTTGACTAGAGAGGATGAAAGCGCTTATGCATGTTTTTTTTAGTAAAATAAACTGGTTGTCCTTGGAACCCCACAGAAGTCTGTCAGTTTACTGTAACTCTACTGTTTTACTCCTAAGCAAATAGATATGTATGTAACAGTGAAGTCTGCAGTTTGAACACTAGTTGGTGGACTATATTTTTATGTAAATTATAACTATTATGGCAGCCCAAAACAAAGAACCTTGTCCACTATAATAGCAGTCCCATTGGTACTGTCTCCTTTAACTGTGCTCAGTTCATTGTTTTTAGCAGTCCTCTGTCTCTCTTTCTTAAGTTTATTTCTCTTCTTGTATTAACACTTTGAGTTCTAAACAAGTAATTTTCTAGAACTGCACTACTGCATTCTGGCTTACCTTTTCTCATTGTTTTGCTGTTCTACCAGGGTTGGGGTAGCCATTGGACTTTGCATTGCCAAGTCCATAAAAATTCCTTAAATTATACAGTTTTTCAAACAGTCAAGAGTATTGTTTACTGTTATCACCATTAGTCAGGTTATAGTGATATTGGGCAAAGTCTGCTACTAAAACTGTGTCTAAGAGCAACAAAGTCAAGACTTTCATCTACTACCTCAGAGGTCTTGTAAACTGCATTGTTCCTTTTACTTATGTCTCTCAGCAGATTTGTGACTATTTAAGTTAAGTCACTGAATTATTTTTCTCTGTCTGTCCGTCAAGTTTCCAACCTGCAGCATCATTTACCCTCGCTAACACTTGGACTCGCTCTGCTCCCCTACCCCCAATTCCCATACACCCCCCTTTTAATCTACATTTATAGTTCCATAGCACCACCCACATATTACTCAAACCAATACCATCAGTTCCCACCAAAAGATAATTAATAGAATTGCTCCCAATTGTAGCACCCACTCTTGTTTGCCATCCAAAACTGTCTTAATCATTGCCCCTATAATTATCACATTACATTTCTACAACCAACCCAGTACTCTCTTGGTGTTTTGTAATCTTAATTTACAACAAAGGTAAACCATGAGTTGAATAAAATTCTCCTAACGCAAATTATTTTACTAATCCTCCTCACTCTACTAGTCCTCATCACCAATTATCAAGTCCACCTCCTTCAGATACTTAGCACGTCGACTAATCCTCATAAAGCATATATCAATATTTACCCAGCCTGGCTTTATCCATAACACTCGATCTCTAGAAACAAACCGTATCTGTTTTTTTTTTCTATCTATAAATATCTCAAAACTAAGTATCCAAATTTACAATCAAATACCAAACCAAGAGCAAAATATAACTGGTCAAACTCTTCCCTCTTTAAAATATTAAATTCAAAAAAATTAGTGGTGATAGTTACCCCAGCCCATTCCCCACTGTTTATAAAACCATCACTTTCAACCCCAAAAGAAACCAGTCACCTAATACATTTCAGCAAAAAACAGAACCCAAACTCGCCTTACTAAATATGAACCTAAGAAGTGTGTGCAATAAAATCCATGACATACATGCCAACCTTGCCATATACACTCTTGATGTAGTCATAGCTAGTGAAACCTGGTTAAAAAAATAAAGGATAATGACATCACCCCCCCCCAGATATAATATACACAAGCATGACAGACAAAACAAGAGAGCAGTTGGTGTAGCAGTCACTTATAAAAATTCCCTAACCATCACCTTAATTCCATGTCACCTTGCTTCTGAATAAAGAGAAGATAAGGGGTCTGAATGGGGAAATAAGGGGTCCAAATGGAGAGATGATAAATCAGCGAGCAAAGGAGAGTAGTATTGCTGGAATTTAATTTATCCTCAATTTTTGGTGAGTACATTTCATGAAGTGGACCCCGTTTTTTTCAAAAATCTCACCTAGAAGACACTGATATATTGACTGTATTTTAAATTGCACATATCATGACTACAAGTAGGTTAAAAAATAATAGATAGCTGGGTGCAGAATACCCAGGATAAAAAGTGCTCAATCCTGGTGGGTGCACTGGTGACTGAAATGGAAAAAATGACAGTGTAGAATCCTCAAGACACACAAACATTCCTACAATGGGGCTGGGATGGACTCAGGAAGAGGATGGCCCCACATTGTAGACTGAAGTAGTAGTCCACAAAAATCTTAAAAAATTCAAAAAAGAGCTATAAAAACTATTCCTTAACTTATGATAACTGCAGCTAATGCCACACATTTCGAAAAACTACTTAATCGCCTGATCACCTAGCTTTGCCCATGCCCTAGTTCTGGCTAAATCCCATTCTTTCTGTACATTAGCTACTGACACCAACCTTCTTCCATTCTTTCTGTACATTAGCTACTGACACCAACCTTCTTCCACCCTTACTGACCACCATATAGAACTCTAGAATACTCGTGCTGCGGTAGCATTGTCACCTCACAGTAAGACACTGTCCGGTTCGATTCTCAGCTAGAGCATCTTCTACGTGGAGACATGCATGAATGGGCGTACCTTCATTGAAGGTTGTGCGTCAGGGCTGGTAACTCGGCATGTAAAAATCGACTACCAATCATTAGAGGACTGGAGTTCCGCTGTGGTGACCCCTAACCGGGAAAAAACAAAAGACAATCCTAATCTCCTCTCCCCCCCCAACAAAGCATAAATCTATCCCTTCTATATTCCCCCTAGAGAAACCCAAATCATTCTTTCTTCTCACTCTACTGAGTATGCCTTACCGTCTCCACCTAACCCTTAACCTACCATTCTATTTGCTCTGAATTAACCTAACCTCTTATTCACCCCTTTGTCCCTCTACTCTTCATCAATATACTTTCTCCTAACCTTTACTTCTCCTCATGCTTCTTCCCTAGCCTTACCCCACTCTGTACTCTTTAACAATTACCTCCCACTACCTATTTACCATCCTCTGTAATTCCTTTCCTCTTCTCTCTCAACCCTGTTCTATAAACCCTACAAAATAAGCATGCTATTATAACAATACTCTAACTATATAGTGGAATATTTCTGCCTTCATCATTAATTATAAAGGCCACCTGTCTCAAGGAAATAGTCCCCTTTTAAAAATGTAATGTATGTAACTAATATGCAAGATCATTATAACTGATGAATGTAAAAATGTTTGTTGAGTCTGTTAATGTGTAGTTCTTGGTAAATATGAAATGTCCAATATCAGTTTGTACCAAGCTTATGTAATCAGTGTAATTAATGTAATTTTTATTTGCAATTATTTACCGGGATGGTCCACTGTACCAAAATGAGCCCATATTCAGTGGAGGCCTGGGGAGAAAAGCTCCAGACACAGTGCATATATAAAATCATATGGTACAACATTATACATATACTATAAGCAATACATACATAAGATCATCATAGTACAAATTCAATACAGCAACATACAGTGGAGAGTAATAAACAATCCTATAAGAACAACATACAATAGGTCAATACAAGACCAGATCATGGCTCATAACAGTACATTTAGCAGTAGGTACAGTTGGTGATAAGAAGAGCTTGGTGTGAAATCAACGCAAGGTATAAGACAGGACTTTGCTAAATGTCTCTCGAGCTTTTTTCCCCATGCCTCCACTGAAAAGGGGCACCCACCCAGTCAGACTTTCCTGGTAATAAATGTCAATTAAATAAATATATAAATGATAGAGTGGACTATTAAGGATAAGAAAGAAATTATGCATTGTTACTATTATGCAAAAAGCCCAGAATTTCCAGATACAAGATGTACAAAAACATTGAGAGAAATTAGGGGAAAGAAAAATACTTGAACAAGAAAAACTGTCAGAAGCTTCAAATAAAAATCTGTGTTCATTAACACAACAGATTTATGAAAAACATTATGTAGACCAGAAACCTTGGGCCATTTGGGTAAAGAGGCAACTGAGGAAGTGTGAACATATAAAGAACAAATGTAAAAAGTATATATAGGAGGCACCAAACCAAGGCAGGTGAAGATAAAGTTCAATTTTAATCCACAGACAAAGTACAAACAATGGTGAGTGCTTTTGTAGCAAGAGCTACTTCATCAGGCATCAATAGACATACTTAAAGTACCAAGTCTAGTCTGTAGTCCTAGAATAAATCTATAAAATATATTTAAAATTTTATATCTGCGCAATGGTTTGAGTAAGTACAGATTTAATAGAAACTTTGCCATTTAGGCCACTGCCTATATTAGCCCGCATCCTAATGATCCATTCAAGTTCCTTATTTTCTACCAGGTTTTTTATAGGGCCACCTCTGCAACCTATTTTGACTTTCTCCACTACCATGAATTTAAATGTGTTTCGTATCTAATGCCATCACATGTCTTGCTAGGGCATTAGTCTCTGCCCTCCTATATATATCATAAACATGCTCCCTGATCCTATCACGAAACCTCCATGTGGTTATACCTATATAAAATGAGCAACATACATTACAGTGAGCTAAATATACAATATTTGTGGTATTACAGTTAGCTGATAGTCTAAAGTAAACGGTCTTCCTCGTATCTAGGTGTTCAAAACATCCTTTCTCATTAATATATTTACAATAATTGCAGGAATTACTGGGAAAGGTTCCATGATTGTGTGTTATGGGTTCAGTATTCAACTCCTGGCCATATCTAGGTCCACATAAAAGCCTCTTAATATATTTCTTGTTTTTATACACATATCTGGGGTTATCTCCTACCAGTGTTTTAACCTTTTCATCTGATCGGAGTATATTCCAATTTCTGGAATAAATCTCCTGTAACTGTCTAATGTTACTTGCATACATAACTGAAATCCTTAGGGGGGGTTCGTTTTGTGCAGTTTTTTTGTTCATAAACCTGATTCAGACTTGAGAAGTAAGGTTTCCCTATGCTATTCCTGATGGAGTGTGTATTAGAGGTGATGGACCTAATTTCCTTTTTCTTATACCCTCTCTCATGAAATCTCCCTTCTAGTTGGTGCAGTTCACTTACAAATTTCTCATCTTTGGCTCTTAATCTAGATGTTCTTAGTACTTGTCCTTTTATCACATTTCTGAACACATGCTGGGGATGCATAATCTGTCTATGTACGTAAGTGTTTCTGTAACATTCTTTATGAAAAATCTCAGTATAGAATTCACCTGTGCTTGCGCTAGTAATACTGACATCTAGAAATTCAACACATTTATTTGAACTACGAGTTGTAAACCTCAAAAAATGTGTGCTATTATTGATATCCCTCAGGAAGTGTTGTAGGGTCGATGCACCTCCTTCCCATAACAGGAAGAGGTCATCTACAAACCTTTGATAAAAGATTTTCTCAGACCATACTCCTGCAAGAATATTTAGTGATTCCCATTTAGACATAACCAGGTTGGCATTGCTATTAGCACAAGAAGTGCCAATAGCCATGCCACCTTTTTGTCTGTAAATGTTATGATCAAACATAAACACATTATTCTCCAATATGGTTTCCACCAAAACGCAGAGGAGGTCTACCATTCTAGATTCATACATTCCGTCTTCCTTTAAATACTGATGTAAAAACTCCAGACCTACCATATTAGGTAATAACTGATTTGTCTGTCAGTACTAGTAATACCACCGTAAATAATAATGCAACACAAGGGATGGGAAGTCAGGAAGTTACTTTTACCAGTCAGACTGGCCGTTCTAGGTTAGCTGACTTACATACTGAAACCACACCCCCTGCTGGGACCGGAGCACGCAGAAAAGAAACTGCTCAGTCTACAAACATCAATCGAGTTATTAACCAACCCAGTGAGGATTCAGGACATATAAGCCTACCGTACCCTATACGTACACCAAATTTTTACCAGCGGAACCAGGGGAGAGGGTGCCTGAAGAGGAAGGCCTCCATGGAAGAAGAGAATGCTCTAACAATAAAGAAAATGTGGCAAACCAAAAACGGACTTTGATATGGAATATTTCTAGCCATAAATTGAATGAAGTGGAAGAGACTGTTCTAAGTAAAGGTATGAGTTTTATACTGGCCAGTCGTATGACACTAACTGAAAACATAATTGAACTAAAGACATTCACTAGAAATTTAATGTTGAAAAGGCAGTTTCAAAATGTTAATGTAAGTGATAAGGACTTTAATTTGTTCAAGAAGGCTAGTGGTTATATGCCCATCACTATGGGTGCAATTGAAACATTTGAAAAAGCATGTATCAACAATATATATTCCATGTATGATAATAAGGAACGCACTAAATGCTTTGTTAATATGGGGTAAGATGAAAGGGAAGCACTTGAGGTTTTACATAAGGACAAGAATATTTGTTTTAGGCCAGCTGACAAAGGGGGACCATTGGTGGTTATGGATTATGTTTTCTATAGAGATGTGATGTTCAGTATGTTAAGTGATGGAGTGTATGAAAAGATAGACCATGTTAAAATTGGGAAATACATTTGCAGAATGCGCAGTGATCTGTTTGAATGTATGCAATGTGGTCAGATTACTATGGACCTATACAATATTATTGTGGATGATCCTAGCATACCAGTGATACAGGGATTACCCAAGATACATAAGCATGCCCTTAATCCACCCATGAGACTGATAGTGGCAGGACAGGGGTGGTGTATAGAGCCACTATCAATATATGTAGAACACCACCTGAAACCTGTTTTGGCAAGGAACAACTCTATCCTTAGGGACACTAAAGAATTCTTAGAGCTACATGCATTCACTAATAGTTTTACACCAACAATGGACTGCTTAATGGTCACCTTGGATGTGCAATCTCTTTGTACTGTAATACCTAATATGGTAGGTCTGGAGTTTTTACATCAGTATTTAAAGGAAGCTTTTTGGTGGAAACCATATTGTATAATAATGTGTTTGTTTGAACATAACATTTACAGACAAAAAGGTGGTGTGGCTGTGGGCACTTGTGCTAATAGCTATGCCAACCAGGTTATGGCTAAATGGGAATCACTACATATTCTTGCAGGAGTATGGTCTGAGAAAATAGTCTTTTATCAAAGGTTTGTAGATGACCTCTTCCTGTTATGGGAAGGAGGTGCATCGACCCTACAATACTTCCTTAGGGATAAATAATAGCACACATTTTTTGAGGTTTACAGCTCATAGTTCAAATAAATATGTTGAATTTCTAGATGTCAGTATTACTAGGGCAAGCACAGGTGAATTCTATACTGAGATTTTTCGTAAAGAATGTTACAGAAACACTTGTGTACATAGACAGAGTATGCATCCCCAGCATGTGTTCAGAAATGTGATAAAAGGGCAAGTACTAAGAACATCTAGATTAACAGCCAAAGATGAGAAATTTGTAAGTGAACTGCACCAACTAGAAGGAAGATTTCATGAGAGAGGGTATAAGAAAAAGGAAATTAGGTCCATCACCTCTAATACACTCCATCAGGAATAGCATAGGGAAACCTTATTTCTCCAGTCCGAATCAGGTTTATGAACAAAAAACTGCACAAACAAACCCCCTGAGGATTTCAGTTACGTATGCAAGTAACATTAGGCTGTTACAGGAGATTTATTCCAGAAATTGGAATATACTCTGATCAGATGAAAAGGTTAAAACACTGGTAGGAGATAACCCCAGATATGCATATAAAAACAAGAAATCCATTAAGAGGCTTTTATGTGGACCTAGGTATGGCCATGAGTTGAATACTGAACCCATAACACACAATCATGGAACCTTTCCCTGTAATTCCTGCAAGTGTAAATATATTGATGAGAAAGGATGTTTTGAACACCCAGATACAAGGAAGACAGTTTACTTTAAACTATCAGCTAACTGTAATACTACAAATATTGCATATTTAGCTAACTGTAATGTATGTTGCTCATTTTATATAGGTATGACCACACGAAGGTTTCGTGATAGGATCAGGGGGCATGGTTATGATATATATAGGAGGGCAGAGACTAATGCCCTAGCAAGGCACGTGGTGGCATTAGATATGACACACACAGTTAAATTCATGGTAGTAGAAAAAGTCAAAATAGGTTGTAGAGGTGGCCCTATAAAGAACCTGGTAGAAAATAAGGAACTTGAATGGATCATTAGGATGCGGGCTAATCTAGGCGGGGGCCTAAATGACAACGTTTCTATTAAACCCGTACTTTAAGTCATTGCACAGATAAAAAATGTTAAATGTAATTTTAAATATATTTTATAGGTGTATTCTAGGACTACAGACTAGACTTGGCACTTTAAGTATGTCTATTATCTTTTTAATTTACAACTTAATAGTATTGTCTTAATTGAACATTGATTCTGATTGGCTGTTTGTAACTTTTAAATATGAGTGAGTAATGATTTTACCTGTCTGAAGTAGCTCTTGCTATGAAAGCACTCACCATTGTTTGTACTTTGTCTGTGGATTAAAATTGAACTTCATCTTCACCTGCCTTGGTCTGGTGCCTCCTATATATTCTTTTACATTGGATACTAGTCTTTTTGGAGGACCAGTTTGCCTACACCACAGTGTTGCTTTTCCTTCTATATAAAGAACAAAATCTAGAGATTTTTGAATGGTATAAAAAAAAGAAATATGAACATGGGATAGCGAGATCTGATGTAGTGAAATATTTATGCAAAGCAAAAGGCTAAGTTTATCAATACAAAAAAACAGCCACAAAGATTTTCGAAGAGGAATACAGGCAATGGCATCCAGATATGGAAAATTTCACAATTCAAAAAAATAAGATGACAGAGGGAACATAGAACAGAAGATTAGTAAAGTAGAAGTTAAAAAAAAATAGAAGCTGAAGTTATGGAAATCCTGCGAAGTGAAGGATTTAGTGTAGAAAGTCTAACAGGTTTTATTACAGCATGATGGCACAAGTCCCCCAAGTAAGGAGAAACAGGAGGAGCAGGAGACATCTGAAGAAGACATATGAACATAGGAAAGAAAAAGAGATGTAATATGGTGCATTATTTATGCAAAAAAGAGATGTAATATGGTGCGTTATTTATGCAAAATAGAAAGTGAAACTAATCAGTACAAAAACAGCAGCACTAAAGATATTTGAAGAGAAATATAGGCAAAGGCATCCAGATACGGAAAATTTTGCAATACAAAAAAAAACACAAAGCAAAAGTGGAAAAGAGTATTAGTAATGGAGAAGTTAAAGTAACAGAAACCAAGGATTACCTACAAAGTGAAAGACTTAAGCGTTGAAAATGTAACTCTGATAATACAGCAGGATAGAGAAATGGATCCCTAAATTAAGGTGAAACCAGTGGAGCAGGAAACATCTGATCAGTTGCTATATGAAGATACTTTGCAGCCTTCCATAGGAAACCAGTACAAAAACTCATGAAGTTGCACAGCAAGGGAAGGAACAGGACACTGTGGCAGCTCTGACATAGTGTTGTGTAGTGATAAGCAGTGAGTTCCCATATGAAAGAGCAACGGATGACACAGAATGAAACTGAAGAGAATGTGGCACAGGAAGATGCTCTGGAACTTTCTGTAGAATGCTTGCAGGAAATGAAGAACAAAGAGTGTGCCCTCTGTTTAGAAGAAAATGATTGAAGAGAAGAGTTGCATGATTTAGCTGGACAGACATTTTAAGATCAATGAAATAGACTACAGAAAGTCAATAAAACCCCAAAAGTTAGAAGCTTCATAAAACAAATAGACACAGTAATTAGGGCCTTTCCAAAAAGAAGAAATAGATACAGTTTGGTGAAATATTTAGGATAATCCCATGGAACATAATAGGTTCATAGGCAGGTACTAGGCTAATGGCCCTAGGACCTATATAAGCCTAGCCAAAAAAGTACCATGGCTTTCACAACCCAAGAAAATGATTTTCCTGTGCTCCTGTTGAGCAGAGCCACAGAAATTATCCCTGGGATGAATTTCCTATTACCCATCCAATCATCAAAATTTTTCTTGAAGCGTGCTAATGATGATCTTTCTTTGATGTAGACATGTAGTTTGTTCCAGAGTATGGGAAGTCTCTGGGACAGGAATCTATCCCTCCAGCATGTTCTATTTATTGTGGTGACAAGGTTTAGGTCCCTAGAGCATGTAGCTTGGAGGGATTGGGATTCCTTTAAGTAGAGCAAGTCCAACAGTTCTGGGTTTGACATAGCTTTGTATGATAAGCAGCAGACATTGCCCTGAGTAGGCGATATGCAATGGAGTAAAGCTGGAGTTTTTTGAGACTGTCTGCATAAGGCATCTGTTTGAGGATGGTAATCCTCTTTGTGAGGTATTTCTGTGGCCTTTCCAGTTGTTGTAGATGTCTTATGAGGTACATACCAAAAGGGACACTGTATTCTATAATGGGTCTAATGAGTGACGAGTAGAGGGGAACAATGACCTCTTTTCCTGGATGAGAAACATTTTGTGATGAGGTGTGCCACAAAGAAGGATTTCCTGACTACTATGGTGATGTGATTATCAAAGGAGAGATTACTGTCCACCTGTGTCCCAATGTCTCACACTTTTGGTGTTAAGTAGACTATTGCCTATGTGGTAGTTCATGGGTAAAGTGTTTTTACCAAAAGGGATGACAACGCACTTTTTGGCATTTAGCTTGAGGCCATGACTTTGACTAACAAAGTTTGCAGATGACTAAACTAGGAGCCATAATCAAAACTCCTAACGATGTGGACATCCTACAAAAGAGCCTCCCTGAGACAGATTCCTGGTGTCAAAGACCACCTGTGTTAGCCTGTACTTCAGAGAAGTAGATACCAAACAGGAGATGACCCAGGACTGAACCCTGTGGTACTTCACTTGTCACTGGTCTGAAGTTGGATTTGGAGTCTGCTACTTTCACAGTGTGGGTTCTGTCAGTGAGCCAGTTAGCAACTCATCTTGTGATATAGGGATTTATACCTAGTTTAGTGACTTTCTTTTGTTACCCTTTTATTCTATTGCCATGATTAAGTTTTCTTCTACGTGACTATAACCTCTGTCTGCATAAATTCCAGTGTACAGTTTATACAACATCAGAGGCAAACAATGATGCTGAATGGATAGAAGAAGTAAAAGAAAAAATAAGAAATTCCAATGTACAGGATATGAAATGGGATGAAGTAATGGCCATAGAGATTGAAACAAAGTTAAAAGCTCTTAATTGGAATACCCCAGGCCCAGATGCAGTACCTAACTTCTGGCTAAAAGTATTAACATCATTACATGAAGATTCAGCCATGAGTAAGAACTATTTATATGCATACCCCAAACAGACACCACCCTGGTTAACAGCAGGAAACACAATCCTCCTACTTAACAGCAAACCTGCAAGCTATCCTAAAAACTATAGACCAGTAACTTGCCTTCTGCTGTTGTGTAAACTGTACACTGGAATTGATGCCAACAGAGGTTATAGTCACTTAGAAGAAAACTCGATCATGGCAATAGAACAAAAGGGTAATGAAAGAAAGTCATACGGAACAAAGGATCATTTGTTAAAGTCATAGTGAAGAACTGTAAAAAGGGGAAGAATCTAAGTATGCCATGGATAGAATACAAAAAAAACATTTGAAAGTATTCCACATTCTTGGGTAAGAGTGCTTACAAATGTATAGATTACATTACACCAGCCATGAAACAGTGGCAAACCACTTTGTAGTTAAGTTATGATAAAAGACAAATTATTAGAGGGATAAAAGTTCAAAGGGAAATATTCCAAGCTGACTCTTTGTCAACACTGCTCTTTTGCCTTGCCCTTCACCCATTAAGCTGTCTACTTAACAGATTAAGCCATGGCTACAGTTTGGCTCCCAGAAAACAACAAAGTGGAAAGACCTCTCTTTTGTGGATGATTTAAAACTGTATAGTTCATTAAATGAGGCACTGAAAGCACAACTGCAAGTTATCAAAACTTTTTTCGATGATATAAGAATGTCATTTGGTCTTGATAAATGTGCAAAAGCAACCGTTAATTCAGAAAACCTGCAGCAGGAAGAAAACATCAGCCTGGGACAGGAATGTGATATAAAAAAAACTTAAACAAGAGGGAGTGCATAAATATTTTTGAATTGATGATGGATTGGCAAAACATGAACAAATACAAATAAAACTTAGTGAGGGGCATTTCAGAAGACTAAAATTAATACTGAAAACAGCACTGACATCTTCATAGACTCATATGTTTATAGGTGTTTACTAGGCTAATGACCACAAGTGCCAAGCCTAGCCATACATCCCAAATCTCTGACAAGTTCTGATACCCTTGATAAGTGTAAGAAGGGGCTTTGTTGATGAAACATTTTATAAGCAGAGACCTATGAGATTAACTATTTGCAGGTTGCCTGTGTCCATTCGAGACATAGGTGCCAAACCAGGGATGAATTTCCTGTTCCCCATCCAATTGTCCAAGTTGCACTTGAATTGGGTTAGAGTGGAACTCTGCTTCACATGATTGGGGAGGGGGCAGTCATTGGGATAAATACCTGTCTGTCCAGTAGGTACTATTTATATCACAGGTAAGGTTTGAGTCTTTCAAGTGGGTAATTCTGGTGCTGTTTGCTTTGTAGATGTGCAGGAGGTCCATCAGAGTGAGGTCTGACAATGCTCTGTATGCCAGGCATAGATCTCCCCTCAAAAGCCTGTAGGAGACAGAATATAAGGATAGGGCCTTGAGGTGGTCTGCATAGACATTTTACTTATGCTCTATATTCCTTTAGGGAGGAACCTCTGTGGACATTACAGTTGTTGGATATGCTTGTTTAGGTAACATACCAAAGGGGGCATTGTACTCATTGATAGGTCTGATGAATGCCGAATACAGTGGAGCAATGACTTGCTTGAACTTAAATGCCATACCTTTATTTATAAGTTAAGCAGCATAGAATGATTTCCTCACTACTGTAGACACGTGATGGTCCAAGGTTAAATTACCGTGTATGTGTCTCTAAGTCCCTGACTACTAGGTCAGCTCTGAAGGATGTGTTGTCAATATAATAGTTACCAGGGGTGGATGGCTTCCTGAAGGATACTATTATGGATTTCTTGGTATTTAGTTTTAGTCCATGGCTCTGACATCAGTTGTTTGTCTTTGTCAGCCCTTCCTGGAGAATACTTGTCTGTGGGATTCAATAACTGCTCCTAATTTGCAATCATTTGCAAATTTAGGCAGTCAGAAACCATTGTGATTGGCCTTGACTTCAGAGAAGTAAATGCCAAAAAGGAGAATTCCAAGGACAATAGATGATTAGCTCCGATTCAGGACAGGATGTGAGAACACAACATGACTCTAATGTCGTTAACAATGCTGTTTCTAGTCAAAGTAATTCCTACAATTGTAATTTGGATATCTGACTGAATCAGCATGTTTCTTTTAATAGGATAGACTTTCATTCAGATGAAACTGACACCTATTTGAACAATTTATTCAAATTGCATGATTTATTGCTTGAATTTAAAACTCTTGATGCTGACAATATGTATGTAAGGGAATGTTTAAATTTAAAAGTTGTATCTAAAGGGTTGTGTGTGTACAGATACCCAAACAATGTTGAAGAGGGATCTGAGTTTCACTCAGAATTGATAAGAATATTTGATTCATGTAGTTTTGAAATTTTGAAAGCTATTAAGCAAAATGAAAGGCTAATGGGTGTTTTGAATGAAAAGAATTATGCTAACACCTGTATCTTAAAAGATTTAATGTTTACTGTAGACTGAGAGAAAAAGTATTTTGACCTAAGAGCCCAAGTAGATGAAAAAGTATCATTGATTGTTGGTAGAAAGAAAAGAAAGTTAAATAGGGATCTGCATGAATATGAGCATAATACTCACTACTCTAGACTGAAAGGTATGGAAATATGGGTGAGTACAACAATGGTAGGGGTGACTACTATGGATCTGATTATGTTAACCATGATTCTAGTACAGATCACCCTGCTGGGCACACTAACTATCCGGACCCTTTAGAATATCCCCCCTCTGAAGGTCCGAGAGACTGAAGAGCAAGCCTATGACCAATTATCAGGGCAATTGGAGGGGGTGGAACAACAACAGGAGGGGGAAACAAGCCCAATAGTTGTTACTGGTAGCACCACAGGAGTCTATATTAGATCATCAAAATGGTTGAATTTCGAATGATCTAATATCGAATCTCGAATGCTGAAAACAGCGAAGCTGCACAAAACCGAATTCTTTCCTAGGGAAAGAATTTGGTTGGCCATTGTTGTGGCTTTGCTGTTTTCAGCGATGCAGTGGAAAGTTACGGGTTGGGTTAAGGTAAGTGTGTGATTGCGTGGACGTGCCGGTTAGGGCACGGGTTGGGTGAGTAAGGGTTAGGGCACGGGTCAGGTAAGTGTGCGATTGTGACGGACGTTAGGGTTAGGGGTGGGTTAAGTGAGTTAGGGTTAGGGCACGGGTGAGGTGAGTGTGTGATAGTGATGGTCCTTAGGTTTAGGGTCTGGGTTAAGGTAAGTGGATAGATAGTAGTGTATGTGCAGTATAGTGTAGGGTTAGATGTAGCTTTTAACTGTGTGTGTGTGGATCGTTGCTTTTTCATGTGCTTATGGTGTGTGTGTGTTTTTCGGAACAGCAAATTTTTTCCATGGGAAAAAAATTTATGTTTTGAGATTTCCGATGTTGGGGTTCGGGTTTTGCAGTTCGACATTACAGCATTCAATAATGAGCCATTTCGATGATTTAATTAGACCCGTACCACAGTACATGATGAAATGGAGTCGGATGAATATATTGTGGAATATGGACCTATTTTGACTTGCCCAGGGACACACTATTTTTAATTATACAAGTTTGCACATTACTAAGATCTTTTTTGATTTATTTTCAAAAGGTTTTAAATGTGTTCCCTGCAAAAAATGTTTCAAGTAATGTATTAATTGACTTGAAAATGTTCATCCGCAAGAAGAATTTAGAACTTTTGCTGGATGGGCAAAACATCGCAAGTGAAAGTTTAAGGAGGAAGTGTGTGGAATCCCCCTGTGCATTTAGAGAATGTTTTGGAAATGGAACTTAGAGAAAAACTTTCTGTTAACAAGGTTAATTTATTTGAAGAAAAAACACTTTGATTCCATTAGGAAGAACAAGTATGTGAGGGTGATGAAGCCGGACTAGGGTGGGGGCACGGTGCTCATGGATGTTACTACGTACGACAGTAAGATGATGGGTATTTTGTTAGACAATAACAATTATGTGAAGGTCTCTATTAATGAGGTGCATATTGCATACAAAAAAGGTTTATATAGCACTCAATGATTTGGTATTAGCAGGTTGTATAAATATAGAGACTTTCAGATTCTTACACAACAAGGAAACAAGAGTACCGTCTATCTTTGGGATTCCGAAGATCCACAAAGATGTACAAGATCCCCCCTTGAGGCCCATTGTAGCTGCTAGTTAGTCTGTCACTGCACCCATTGCTAAATATTTAGATCACAGGTTAAAGAACCTGTCTGTGGGTGCATGTAATGTGCTGAAGGACTCATGAGATTTTTTAAAAAGTGTAAAGGACAAACAGATAACCAAAGAAGTCATTTTTATTACTATTGATGTGGTGGACCTTTTCACTTCTGTTACCCATAGAACTTGCTTAGAGTTTTTTGAAGAGATTCTAAGGAACGGAAATAATTTTACTGAAAAAGAGATTTATGTTTTTAGTGCCTTAATGGAATTGGTATTAAACATCAATTTTCTCTATTTTGAAGGGGAATTTTTTTGACAGTTAAAGGGAGTTGCCATGGGTCCCCATTTATGCAAACCTAGTGATGGCTTGGTGGGAGCAGAAGTATGTTTAATTCAGTATTTAAGGATTGTTGGGCACTATGCAAACATTTCCTTGATATCTGTATATGTTGGGCAGACAGCGAGGAGAAAGTTATGGACTTCTTTGAATACATTTCAAACAGTACTGATTTTTTTAGATTCACATACAAGATAGGTTATGACAGTATTGCCTTTTGGATCTCCATATTAGGAAGAATAGTAATGGGTTTGAATCTAAAGTACACAGGAAGGAAACATATTGTATTTTATTTTTGCACTTTTCTAGTGCCCACCCATACTTCCAAAAGAAAGGAATAGTGAAGGGTCAATATGTACGTGGTAATCGAATGAGCTCTGAGATTGATTTTTTTGGATGAGTGTGACCTACTAAAATGTATGTTTTTAGAAAGAGGATTCCCAGAGACCTTGATTAAGGGAATCCAGGAAGAAGTATTGCAGCATAGAAAGGACAGATTTTCATTGTGTGCTGTGTTGTGCTTTGCTTGCTGTGGAACACATTAAATGTTTTAAGGTGGTTACGGCTTGCTGGTGCTTTTTTTCCTGTTTATCCACTTAAAGAAATCCCAGTCCCTCTGAGTTACATGCTCTAGGGACCTAAACCTTGTCACCACAATAAATAGAACATGCTGGAGGGATAGATTCCTGTCCCAGAGACTTCCCATACTCTGCAACAAACTACCTATCTATATCAAACAAAGCTCCTCATTAGCACTCTTCAAGAAAAATCTTGATTGGATGGGAAATAGGAAATTCACCTCAGGGATCACCTTTGTGGCTTTGCTCAACAGGAGCACAGGAAAAAAATGTCTTGGGTGGCAAAAGCCAGGGTACCTTTTTGGCTAGGCTTGTATAGGCCTTAGGGCTGAATCTAACAAAGACCCAGGATATACTGATGGCAGATGCCTGTGAGGCACAGTACAATAATATCTTTTCTCAGGAGAATACATTCTGTCATCACTGCTATAGTGGTGCCAACAATGGTAAATTCCTATATTAGATTTGGCCAAACGTTTGTCTAGGTTGTAAAAGTGGTAATTGTTAGGACATGACAGCACACAGAAAGACTTCATTGTTTAGAGAAGCTTCATGCTCATATATTTTTTATTTATTTAGAGTTCATTAATGAAAATTCTGTTTACATATTTTTGAGGGCAGTGTGTACAAAATACTATTTTATACTTTGTTTACTCTGTGCATTGATTGCAGGATACATTGTATGATATGTGAATGCCTTCCTGTCTGGCATACTGGATACATTGTATGATATGTGAATGCCTTCCTGGCTGGCATACTGGATACATTGTATGATATGTGAATGCCTTCCTGGCTGGCATACTGGATACATTGTATGATATGTGAATGCCTTCCTGCCTGGCATACTGGATACATTGTATGATATGTGAATGCCTTCCTGTCTGGCGTACTGGATACATTGTATGATATGTGAATGCCTTCCTGGCTGGCGTACTGGATACATTGTATGATATGTGACTGCCTTCCTGGCTGGCGTACTGGATACATTGTATGATATGTGAATGCCTTCCTGGCTGGCGTACTGGATACATTGTATGATATGTGAATGCCTTCCTGGCTGGCATACTGGATACATTGTATGATATGTGAATGCCTTCCTGGCCGGCATACTGGATACATTGTATGATTTGTGAATGCCTTCCTGACTGGCGTACTGGATACATTGTATGATATGTGAATGCCTTCCTGGCTGGCATACTGGATACATTGTATATGCAAATGCCTTCCTGGCTGGCATACTGGATACATTGTATGATATGTGAATGCCTTCCTGGCTGGCATACTGGATACATTGTATGATATGTGAATGCCTTCCTGGCTGGCATACTGGATACATTGTATGATATGTGAATGCCTTCCTGGCTGGCCTACAGACATTGCTTTTCACAGCACATAAATACCACTAAGCCCATTGAGTGTCCTCATTTCCTTTACCTAGTGTTAAGCCTTCATTGCTTGATGTGCAGTGAAGTGTCACTTGCTCTTTATCTCAGAATTCTCCGTCCCATGGAAACATTACATTTCCTACAGTCTTTAAAACTGCCACATCCTCAGAAAAGCCATTTCATAAGTCAATCACATGCTGTCTGGCCACAAATATTTCACAGTCATACCCATTCTTTTTTCACTAGTGTACCTGCTCTAGTTTTCTTGATCACCCTATCTGAACAATGAAACCATCCTTCCCATCGTAGATGCCGCTTGAGAGCTTGGCTGTTTTGGTCTCCTTTTCTGAACTTTCCTGTTCTGTACTCTTCTGGTATATTTCCATATTCATACTAATAGCTCCTTTGGTCTTTGTGATATTCTTTAGACCTAGATATATTTGCTGAGTGATGTATTACTTAATAGGCAACATGTGAAAATGCAGACTGTGACAAGCCAATTTGCTCTTCCTGTCCTAACCTCCAGTTTTGGAGTGATTGACTGGCCCCAAAATATCTTGGATAGATTAGATATTAAAACAAAGATGCTTCATGTTCACAAAATGATCTATAAAAATCAGTGTATACCAATATTATATATTCCCCTTTCCGAAGGAGGGATGAGCCTCTTTGAAATTGATAATATGTATAGATCTGCAATACTGGAACTCTACACATCTGCTGACCTCACAACACCCAAATGTAGGGAATGTTTTGAAACAGGAGGTGAATAAATCTAAAATTACCTCTCTGCTTTATCTAGCAGAAGCATATCAGAGTCGAGCAGGAATGGAAATCAAACGAAGTAGATAAAAATCAGGTAGCAACTGAATGTGCCAGAAAACAAAAGAAAGGATATAAGGTAAAGGACCAGATGAGAAGGCAAGAAATGTGGAAAATGCATAAATATCATTGCAAGTACAGAAAACTTCTGGAAGAACCTCATGTTGATCAGGAAAGAATGCAGGAATGGTTAAGGAGAGGTCAAATCAAACCAAGAGATGAAAGGTTAATATTGACAGCCCAAGATATTGGGCTACATACACGTTGGTTTACAAAGTCCACTGAATCATGTGGGGTAAAGACAAATGTAGGTTTTGTAAAACCAAATTGGAAACAGTTGCACACTTAGTTGATGGTTGTGACACACTAATGGCAGAAGGACTATATACTGAAAGGCATAATAATGAGGGGAGAAAGTTGCACTGGGGATTGTGTAGAGTAGACATTATGGTATTGAAGTGGCTGAAAAACAGTGGAAACATTAGCCACAAAACATCATAGAAGATAATTAAGTTTACATAAAGTGGGATCACCCATTACCAACAGTTCAAAAGACAGATGGTAGAAAACTGGATATAGTGGAACAAGAAAAGAAGACAAACGTAGCATTGATCATTGAAATCACCACACCTAGTGACCACAGTGTCCTGCATACAGAGAGAGAGAGTCCTAAACTATCAGGAACTGCAGGCAGAAATGAGGGCAATGTGGAAGAAATACCCAGACAGTTACAATAGTAGTAGGAGCAAATGGGTCTTATAAAAAAGAATCTACAATCATATTTACACATGTTACCAATACACGTAACCCCACATGAATTGCAGAAGGAGTAATTACTGGGCAGATTGCAGAGCTGTGAAGAGCACTTCTGTCTGACATCAAAGATTAAAACGATACTAATTTCATGAAATTAATCATACTTTTACTTAGGAATGGGGTCCATTCTGTCATGGTATTAGAAACACAAAAGTTTGAGAGAAATTAAAAAAAAAAAAAAATCATACAAAGATTGCCAGCTTAGTAAAATAGGAAGGATTTTTCCCTCTAATATATTTTCTGTACATTTTCATAGCTATAACTGACTAATATCTTGTGGAAGGGTCATGTCACCTGTAGTGTCATTACAGTAAAGACAGAAAAATGCACTATTACTGCTTGTGTAAAATGGAGTACATTGGAAATGTTACTAGCTGTTTGCTAAGCATTACAAAGACCTAAAGTAGTCCCACATTTATATTAATACTGCCCAAATCAAGTAACTTACAAATGTTTTACAATCCTAGCAATGCAAGTTTGCACAACAAGCCAGAATCAAAATTAAGAATGCTACATAACATAGACATACTAACAGGGATGGTCAAACATTCATGCACACCCTGTGTTACTGTTTAACATGCAGACAACAGGAAGACAACGCACATTGACTGTTGTTGGACTGTTGGTACAGCATAATCTTGTGCTTAATTCACCATCTGCAGAAGTTATGATGGAAATGTTTCAAAGGACCATATCAGGATTAAAGCAATGGTCAAACATCTGACAGCTTAGAATATATGCAAACTAATATAAAACATAACCCATCTGTTGAATGTAAAGGATATAGGCAAATAGGGTGAAATGTGTACTGTCATCTTCTAGCTGCTACCACTTTTACAGTTCATATGATACAGGCAAAAATTATAGCTGATAATTGCAGTGAATTTACAGCTTAGTTGATACTGAGTGTTTATCTTAATTATTCAAGTAGGTATCATGTTAATATTTCTGTAAGTATCTGAAAAACAAACATCCAGAAAGGAGTTGTTAGAAAAGTCCTTCTAAACTAAAATGTGCTGATACTGTGGTTTATCTTGTACTAATTCCAAAATAAGGAATGTCGTGAAAATGCGATGCATATTAACAAACTTATGTTTGCAGTAAAAGACTCATTGAACTACAGTGCTGCTGCTTGTACTTTTTCAGAGCATTTAATGTTTGCAAGATGCTTTTGTTTGGCTTTTGCTTACAATGGGGTTTTCTGAAAAGGATGAGGACTCAGAGCTTAGGGTATATCCATGGGTATATCTCTGTTTATTTCAAGCACAACTTAGATTTACAGATGGGAACAGAAAATCTACCCTAGGACTGCCCCTTGTACTACTTATGGACAGAGTTCTTAAATGCTTTTTTCCATGCATAGGTCCCATCAAATTATGCATGGTATGATCCCAGTTATCCTTATTAGGGGTAATATATAATTATTGATCATGGGAATGGGTAAGGCCAATCTATAATGAAATAGGATAGGTTGTTAGTAGTACAAAAAGGGAAACTGGCTAATACTTCTAATACTTACCTGTGAATGAATATATATATATATATATATATATATATATATATATATATATATATATATATACACATACACACACATATAAATATTGACCAGTTATGATCGACTAAACAGCTGGTTGACTGATGTCTGACAGTAAAAAAATTTCTGGGGTTGGGAAAATATGCCCTTACCTCATGTTTGTGTGATCCAAAGTTAGTATATATAATTGTCAGGGGCATGGGGGGGTGCAGCCATCCAACAGGCAGGGTGCAGAGGCCTTGCCTCTGAAAAAAATATGTTTTTGTTGTTTTCACATGTGCTGAGGCTGTTTCTCAGCTTATGCACAGTTGCTTGTTGATGTACGTGGTTTCAGCATAAAGAAGTTGATGTTTAATGAGTCAACAATGGGGGTATTCGATGTATGCAAATACACCTCTCTCTCTCTCTCTCTATATATATATATATATATATATATATATATATGTGTGTGTATGTATGTATGTATATATATATATATATATATATATATATATATATATATATATTTAGCCTTCTTGGTTTTAAGTCCACAGCTGCTATGACATAAACTACTTATGCCTTAGGCTGTGTGAGCAACTCTCGGCCTCAGTTGTTTGCATGAGTCAGAAGTACATTATGTGGCTGGTTCCCAGTTTCAGCCTATGCCTGTCCATTGTCTATGCAGGAATGTATTACTTGCCTCTGGGTCCTTTGCTTGTGTCCCTGTATTCCGCAACACAGCCATTACAAATTCAACCGCTGTGTATTCCACATGATGGCCATCATGGATCAGGCTTTCATTTGCTATTCTTACTGTGACTATTGGTGCACATATATTGTCTGTCTTTACCATTGCTGATTCCTTGCATAGACCATTCCCTGCCCCTGGTATACTGTGTGCAGACTGTTTTTCTACTAATCAGTGTTTATGTTCAACATGTGCATAGACCCTTGGTGCATGTCATAACCTAGGATGTGACTCTTCTAATGCAGCAGACACCTTCTTGACAGAGTGCAGAATAGGGAAGAGTTATATACCCTTTGAGACATACCTGCCAGAGTATATTAAGGAATATGTGCCTCTACAATTCATTGTTTTAACAAGTCTCTGTACCAGGAGCTGAAGTCTATGCAATACCTGGACTTGGTCCACAGCAAGCTTTCTGATAACTTACCATTTTACCCCATTTTGCCCATCTCCATGCCACAGTGCCAGCAGGGTTACTATAGGCAGAGGTCATGACTGCCTTAGCTACTGCACTTAGGATACATAAGCAGTAAGTCACAAACTGCTATATCGATTACATTTGCTTAACTTGCATGTCTTGTATATTCTTTTGGTGGTAACAATAAAGACACAAGAATTCAAATTCATGCACCCAGGGCCAGATTCAAAAAGAATTGCTCTCAGTATAAGTCTGCACTTATTCCAAAAGACTTGCTCAATCTGAAAGTGACTTTCTTCAGTGTAAGTCTTACTATAAACAGGCTTACAGATGGAACCAGAGTCCAAATGATGTGCTCTTAGTGTAGGTGGTCACTTATACTGAGAGCAAGTCTCTTGGAATTAGGCACCTGGAGACATGTGTACGCCAGCTAAACTAAATACATCATTTTTTTTATGTATACAGAACACTGCAGTTAAGGTACAGTAGCCTGGCATGAGCAGGTAGAAATCATGCAAAGCTGAATACAGAGATGTGTAATAGTTTGAAAAGTATTTCTGGTGAAAGTTCTAGGCTGAATTGTCAGTAAACTTTATAGGTAACAGACCTCCCAACCATCCCAAATTACTCATTTTTTACAGAGTTTTGGGGTCCAAATAATGGGGTGCCATGATTCCCAAGTGGCACCCCTTCATTTCCGATTTTTTTCCAGGTTTTTTTAAATTTTCCGTGCTTTCAGAGCGGACATCATGTGCGCGATGACGTCAGCGCTGTCACCCAGTTGGAATTGAGCTCAAGGCTTTCCAGGCTGGCTGGCTGTTTGAAATCTGGCTTGCCAGCAACTACAACATCTGATATGCTTTTATTTTTTCCTGCTGTGCTGCCGAACTACAACATTGGAATGTATTTTCCTACACTTTTATACAAATGAACAGTGAACGCACAACATTGGAATGTATTTTCCTGCACTCATACCAGCGACCACAAACGCAAGCAAGTTATACTGCACAGCTGGCATCCAGACAACGCTAAGGTATTGTGCTAAATGAAGTATTTTTCCTTGGAGGGTGCTGTGTGTGTGTGTGATATTTTGTTGGGCCGAACGAACAAGAACTGTGTGCTCCTGTGTGTGTGACAAACAATTGCTGCAGCATTCAGAAGGCTGGTGTGTATTTTATTTGCAAGTCTACTGTCTCGCTCATTAAACTGTGTATTCCTGTATTATGTGATATTTTGCTGGGCCAAACAAACAAGAACAGCTGCTACAGCAGCATTCAGAAGTCCGGTGTCACAGATGTACAGAGATGATGGTTTACTTTTTGAAGAATGAGTTAGAAACTCATTTCACACATACATAGGATATATATATAAATATATATATATATATATATATATATATATATATATATATATACATATATATACATACATACATATATATACATACATATATATACATACATATACATACTATGAAAAGATTTGTGAAGAAAAAAAATTCTGAACCTATTCGGATGCTGTGGAAAGGGTGTGAACCTGGTTGTTCGGCCTCTCTCTTCTGTGCATCACAACCTTTTCACACTAATATGACTGTGGAGTTAGACTTGACTCATTTCACTCAACAATTTTCTACTTGCGATTAATAACGTGTACTGTGCTGTCCTTATGTTTGAGTGACATCTGTGGTTTGCAGAGGAATTATTTTTCAGCTAGATTCATTTATATTTACTGATTGTAATATGCAAGAGTCATGACCTTTGATTTGTTTACAAAAATAAAGGAGTACATTTAGAATTGACATTGCTTAGAGCATTTTAAGCTTACTGTGATGACTTCCTTAGCTTCTAGTTTGAAGTTAGATATGTAATTAGCTCTGTACCCTCACTGCAGAATCTGGACAACAATTACTTGAAGAGCTGCAGCAGTCAAGTAACTTGACATATGTTTAATGTGTCATTATTGTGCTTTTCACATAGTTACATACATATTTTGTTCAACTTGCTTTGTAGTGCAACTTCTTAATGTGGTTGAATAAAACAAAAGGTTTCAGAGGGTTCAAGGTTAGAGGAATTTAACAGTCAGACTGCATTGCACTCCTTTTTTTTTTTTTTTTTTTGTTTTTTTTATCCAGAGCTTCATCAGCTGCACTTGGGCACTGTCATGTACTGGGAGCCAGGTTAGGTTCCAAAGCAAGTTCAGAAATCATATTCAGAGGCTGGCTGTACAACCTTACCATATAATTAATTTGTCCTAAAGAGTATGCAATCAGTTTCTGTACCTAAGGAGCTTTGCCTTGTAGTTCACAGCCATTAGATGGTCAAATGAATGCTTATTTTAGAGAAGATTCCTAAAGGAGAAATTTCTTATCAAACTACATGATATTGAGGCCATAGTGGTAGTGCCTAAGTTAGTATAGTCTCTTAAAAAACTGGCATTATCCAGGAACATTGTTTCTCCAATTCTGATGCTTTAAACCTCCCTCAAACTAAAAGTAAGTTTTTGACCCTTCCTATATATCAAAGAAATTATTTTGCTGTCTTACAAAAAATAAAAAACTCCCCTTAACACATGCACACAAACACTTACAATAACTTCAGTTTATTTTACTACTGATTTGCAATCAGGTGCACATGTTTATTTATTTTATCATTCAACATTTAGCCTGATGATATTTATACAGCAATGCCGGGTAGATAATTGCACAACATTCTCCAACTGCTTGGTACTTGGGCCTTCCTGAAGCAGTCTGCTTAGTCTCAGGGAGGTGGCCTTACCGTTTCAGAAACAGTGCCTTGAAAGTAGACAGATGATGGTTGACAGTGAATAAAAGTTATTTAGGATCAGAATTCAGCTTATGTTATGTACAGAGTTGCATTTTGCTCACATCAGAACAAATTCAGTTTCAGTTCATGCAGTTTCAAATTCTTTTCTGTTTTGGTGAGATGTAGACTGAACATTGATATGTATAATTGCAGTAATTCCTTGTCCGGGGCTCCAGGCCCATTATTTTCCTTTACAGCTTGACCTGTTACGTAGGCCACCCTTCACTGTTTAAGACTGCACATCTCATGTTCATACTGGAAAGAACTACTCTTGAGTTTTTTCACTTATGCACAGAATGTCAATGGCAGACAAGTTTTAATGCCAAGTCTGTTTTCATTGTGAGACTGCATTGCTTTGTTTAGCAGATGTGTATTAGTGTTTGTGCTATAAAATGTAATATAAAAGTTTTAAATGAAATCCAAATAATCACTGTAGAAGTAAAACAGTAAGCACATTACAGTGTTTATGGTAAATGGGGGGAATAGCCAAGTAATGGGACATTAGAATGGCTGCAGGGGATTCTGGGGCCATATTTTGGTTGTCTCTTCAGTTTGCATTTGAAAGTTGGTATCCCACAATTCCATTGGAGTTGGTGGGGTTACATAATTATGTATGCAAATGTTATGTTAATCAGCATACAGATCTGTACCTATTTATCCTGGGCCTTTGCCCAGATTTTTGATGTTTCCAGGTTGAGAGGTATGATAGGTAAGCAAGAGATGGACTGGAAGGTAGAGAGAAACAGAAAAGTTAGCATAAAAAGGTAGATAAAAATGGCAGTTTTGCCCTCAAAATATTGGAAAGTATGAAGTGAGTCAGGGATATATACTAAAAGTCATGCTGTCTAATTGGATGCATATTCAGATAGGCATTAGGAATAGAAGTGCTGGATTCATTGGAACAAATCGGTGCATGATAGACTGAGTTAATCACATGCCTATCAACCTGCAGAAGTTGAAAACAGTAACTAAGGTCCTTGAAAAATAGAAACATCTAGACATCTAATCATAAAATTTGAATACAAATAGCACATAATTCTTCCCACTTCCAATTGGAATGTGAGATACTACTCAGAAACATGTTTGAAAACAGAGCTGACAAAAAATTATGGAAAAAATATATCAGAGAAAGTAAGAGTTTCTTTAAATTATTGGTGCCTTTAATGTGTTGGTCAGGTGTTGTGGTTTCTGTGTATTAGACAGCTTTGAAAATCAAACATGGTCAAGGTGATTCAGAAAATTGTGTGAAGGGGTAAATCATGCCAGAAAACAGGGAAAAACCTCCATAAATAGGAGCATCCTATACAGGGATAAATCAGGCCTGGAAATAGGAATGATCCTTCAAAATTGGATTGTTGAGAGCTTTGTTAATCTGAAATGTAGTGATGAAAAATGTAAGAAGAGACAAGACAATCTAGTGTAAGTGAAGCTGGAAAGATGAACAAATAAAACTATACAAAAAGAACATTAATATCAGAGACAGCAGGCCGACACCTAAGATAAAGAGATTGAGTAAAAAGGGAAAAAATATACCAGTTAAGGCAGGCAGTAACACATATTTAAAATGAAAATATATCATAAATTCCTTGCACAGCTCCATGCTATGAGCCGTGCAACATGTTTTGAGTGGAAGTGAGTGGCTCACACTAGCTTGTCCATAATGTGGATGTATAGAGGGGGGGGGGGTCTGCTCATTATATTAGTGATGCATACCAAGGGATAGACAATCCCTTAAGGAAGCAGCCATGCAAACCTCCTCTGCATGGAGGTGAACACTGGATCAGAGGGAGCAGGAGTGGCAGTAGCTTGCATGTCTTTCCCCTGAGTTGCAGCTGTGAAGCTACAAATGGTGGAGGGCATATGATGGCCTCTGTGGAACTATGCAGACAAGCTCACCAACTATTGCCTAATTTTCACCTTATAAGAAAAGCACATTGTCTGATTATGTTCTCCAGACAGGAAACAAATAGGCTGTCTGTCTCTTTCCCTTTGAAGATGCATGGTTCTTAACCCTAGAGGAAATAAAAGAACAAATGAGCCAATAGACACATCCTGCACAAGAAGTGGAAGGGGGAATATATCAGAAAATCCTTCTTCTTACTTGGTTAATATATTCTTGATTTAATATTTTATACAGCTGTCTTAGATTATAAACCAATTTCAGCAGACCAAATTTATAATCTGCTGAATTTTGTCTGTCTGCAAGAAAGACAATTAATGGTTGATTTAATTTGTTTTTGTGGATCTTGTATTTCTATTTATAGTCATATAGCTTAGTATGGCATCCTGCTAACTTGGAATTGGCATATAATGCTTAAGGAGGTGGTGGCAAAGTTCTCCATATGGCAATCAGAAATGCAATGCAATACCCCCTCCCCCAAGTACATGTTTGTGACAGCATTTTATTGAAAGTATTTTGGTGATTTTCTTCATATTGATCACTGTTGCAGTACCCAAAGCTATATGGGTTCCATCCTGCTAAGGATATAACAACTGGCTAGCTTTGAATGTTTCAGGGCATCTTCCATTCACCCGTTAGACAGCTTGAGCCGAGCTGACTAAAGGCAGGTTTAGGCACACAGTTCTTCAGTGCTCTCCTACAGATGAAGCTAGCACTCCTCTGTGAGCTTTTAAGGATCAGTAATCAACTTGTACTCTTTGGGGAAAAATTTTCTCCATATTTAAAATCGTAAAATATAAGCACTGAACCAGCTCCACAAAGCACACCTTTAATCAAAAACAGTAATAAACACGTAATTATTATTTTATTATTGCTTTTGATTAAAGGTGTGCTGTGTGGAGCTGGTTCCCAGCTTTTATTTTACATTTTTAGTTTTATGGTTAGTCGAGTTCCACATATTTTGTTACTCTTTACTTTTTACTTTTTCTTTTTCTTACTTTACTTTGCTCTGTAGGAAATGTATTTTAAGCTAGGACTATATGTTTTAGTGGTTGTTAAATTACTTTACTATACTTTTAAATGGAAGCACACTTATTTCAGACACTTTTACAGTTTGTTTAAATATTCTAATTGTATTTTCTGTGGATAAACCGTTTAAAATACTTTTTTGTGGCTGATAGTATATTAGAGTGCTTTTTAATGTGTTTTAAGTACAAAGGTTACTTAGAAGTACCTTTTTTAAGGTTTATTGGCTTGTGCTTACTTTCTCTGGGAAGGAAGTACAATTTTTAGCTTGACCATGGAACAAACTAACAGTCCCATGGTCTGTCCTTCTTCCAGTCACGTAAAGAAAAGCTTAACTAAAAATTCATTTCCACCACAGCAGGCTAGCAATTTCTTCCTCAGGAGCAGGACAGTGACTCTTCTGTGGCTAAAGATGATTCCACAGACCACTCCTCTTTTCCCCTGATCTCTCTGTCCAAACAGCCACCATGGACCAGGGATCAGCCACATCCTCTGAGGCTGCTGAAATCTGCTCAGTGGGCAAGGGAGAAACACTCTTGTATGTTTTGGGAGATGGGGCAGGAAAGGTGCTCCTGCTTAGCCAGAATACTGTGCCCACACTTGGGAAAGTTGTTTCTGTGTCCAGTAAACCTAGTTGCTCCAACTTTCCTGTCAAAGAAAAGCAGAAAACTAACCATTTATCTTCTCCTGCACCAATTCCAATGGTCAGGAGAAGTTTATTAGGTGTGGCTCGGGGTCTTGTACAGGCTATTGTCCATTCATATATGGTAGGTCTCGGTAAAAGAAAAAGGGAGTTTTCACTTCCTGAAGTGATTCAAGAAATTAAATTTGTAAAGGAATGCAATGGGACGGATACAGGATTTTTCTCCTCAGATTTCTGATTCAGACTCAGGAGAGCATGGCATCTGAATTTCCATTTTAAGGGATTCTCTTTTTCTGAGACTATTTCCAGAATGTGGCAGTGTTTTCAGTAGGAGAACACTGAGATTTTGCAGTCTCGCAGAAGATACTATGAATTGTTACAACTAGAATTCCCAGAACCTCCTCCCATCCCCAGTGTTGTCAGCACTGAAGGATGTGATTGTCACAGCCCATGGTTTTCTTGAAAGCCAGCCTAGTTATTGCATCTATGAAAGCAGATAGAGTGCCCAAAGTTCCTAAGTCTTTAAAGTTTTTATGCATTCTTCCCAGATTGACCCAGTAGCTATAGTTTTAGTTAATACATCATCTTCCAAGCATTTGTTAATTCTAATCCTTCTTCGGACAAGGATAGGAAAACAATTAATAGGTTTGGGGAAAAGTGTATGTTTTTTACAGCATTAATTTTTATAATTTTAAATTGTCTGGCTCATATATTAAAGTTTATTCTGACTAATTGTGAAACTATGAGGAATGTTTTATCTGAAGTGCCCACCTGTGAGGAAAAATATGTTTTGTGTAGTTTTTTTTATTCCTTTGGTCACTACACATTTTTAACATGTACATATGACTCTGTAAATATAGAACTCATGGCTTTTGCTACTGGTACTGTGAGGTTTGCCTAACTGCATTCTCAGAATCACCCAGAAGATGTAAAACATGATATTAAAGTTCTCCCTTGGATAGAGATTTAGTTTTTGAGGTTATCAAGAAATGTGATGAGAGATCTTTCGCCCCTCCATCTTAACAATTTCCCAGCAATTTTTTTGCTCCATCATCTAATTTTGCCATAAAACAAAATTAACAGTGTCAGCATGCTTGCAAACAGATGTTTAAAAAACAGTATAAAATAGGAGCTCCCCAGAACAAAAGGTAGTCAAATATAGAATGAGTATATAGGGGACCTTGCTTCCCCTCCCACCCTGGTAGTGCCTTATCTCTTCCAAAAAATCTGAATCTTAATTACTCTCTTTGGCAACATATTGTTTCAGACAAATGAGTTATGAGGTTGATTCAGCAAGGTTACAGAGGACAGTTGGAAGAAATGTTCCATTCCAGGGAATTTTTCCATACCCACCAGAGCAACTCCCTTTATTTTATCCTGGTCTGCAGTACATGCTGTATCAGGAAGTAATAGAAACTGTTACTCCTTTTAGATAGAAAAAGGTTTTTACTCAATTTTTTTTTGGTGCCAATGAAAGTGCCTGGAGACCAGTTCTGAACCTTCCATTCCCAAACGAGTATGTGATCATTCCAAGTTCAAAATTCTTTCACTTCACAGCCTGTTACCCCTTCATCCTCATTTGTGTTTTTGGTAACTTTATATTTAAAATATTCTTATCCTCACTTTCCCATTAATCAAGATTTCAGGTGTTTCTTAAGGTTTTGTGTATGTAGATCACATCAGTTATCTGCCTTACCCTTTGGACTCTCCACTGCTCGTGGTAGTGTGCGCCTCCATGAGTACTCACAAAGTGTCTAGCTCCTGTTACAACCCATTGCAGGTTACAGAGTATCCACATTTTCCATATTTAGATGACTTATCACTGTAGAGTATTTATATACATGTTTTTCAGGGGTTTTCTGTTCAGACTTTCGTCACTGTGAGGGAATACCTCAGGATTCTGGGTCTCATGGCATCTATAATTTCCATGATACACCTAACAAGACTACACATGAGAAGGATACAGCTGTATTTGAAGTCTTAGTTCTAGTATCAGCAACCATTATCTTTCTAGATCCCATTCCTGGGACTTGGATAAGGGAAATCTCTTAGTGGAGACATCAAATATACCTGAATGTAGGTTTCCCCTTCTCTCCTGCTCCAAAGCAGTCAGCCAACATAGATGTCTTGGACTTTGTTTGGGGAGTGGTGTCAAGTAGAATAAAAGTGCAAGGAATATGAGACAACAGACAGATGCAAGCACATATACATATGAGAGATGCTTGCCCTAACCAGGAACTCTCTGATTCACATTTGGTGCCCTGGGTGACTTCCAGTTGTTACAGATATGAATACAGTGATGATGTACATAATTAGGCAAGGGGGAACCAGATCCTACCAAACTATGCAAACTAGCCAAGTTCCCATGGAATATAGCCTTACAGCACAATCTCACTGCACAGGCGATCCTACATTGTCTGAACAAAATTGCATGGCAGACAAGATGAGAAGGACAAAGGCAAACCATCAAGAATGAAAAATAGATTGGGGGGTTCTTCCATAATTGCAGCCATCTGTGGAGAGTTCCTCAAGTAGACATTTTGCCTCCTCTCTGAACAATCTGCTTTCAAAATTGTGCTCCAGGACTCTACACAAGAAGGCCTGGAAGACAGATGCATTTTCTTTTCTTTAGACAGAAATGTTCCTGTATGCTTTTCCACCCTTTCCATAGATATCCAGGGAACATCTGAAGATGCAGATGTCATCCCCCAAGATCATTATGGTAACTCTCTTCTGGCCCACAGCAGTGGTTCTTCGTTATTTTGAAATTGCCCAGGGGCAGTTACCACAAGCTTCCTCACAGACAGGATGTGCTCACACAAGCATGGGGCGGTTGATGCATCCTGATCCCAAACAACTTCATCTGGCTGCATGGATAATAGGGTCTCAATACCTCTTAGGCAACTGTTTACTGAAGACGTACAGCGTGCATTAATGGAGGTATGAAAGCCTGGTACTAGAAAATCATATTTAAGCAAATGGAAAAGATTATCTAGTTGGTGCCAATAAAATAATCAGCACCCATTCAGGGCAAGTGTTCCTCTGGTTTTGGTTGTCTTACTCCTCTATCAAGATTAATTTGTTGGACATTTCAGCACATCTGCACATGGATTCCCTCTTTTAATGTATTCTAATGTCAAAGTGTTTTTGAAAGGGATCTTACATCAGAGACCTGCAAGGAAACCAGGGCACCTCCGTGGAGTTTTAAGTTTGTGTTAGAGAAGCTAACACCTGCTCCATTTGAACCAGCTTATGTAGCTGACTTGAAGTTTTTAACAAGAAAAACAGTTTTACTGATTTCTCTGATCTCCAAAAGGAAACTATAGGACTTGCAAACTCTTATGGTGGCACAACCTTTTCTCTTTTTCCACAGAGACAACATTTCTGAGAAATAATCATTTTATGCCTAAAGGGGTATCCAAGTTTACTGTAAGCTAAACTATCCATCTTCCTGCATTCTTCCATGAACCCAAAACTGATGGAGAAAGGATACTTCATAATTTGGATGTCCACAGACAACTCTAGTACTATCTTTACTGAACAAAATCTTGCAGAACTTCTGATCTGCTGTTCATGTCTTGTAGAGCCAAAAAGTAGGGACAATCTGTGTCAAAGCAGACTTTCTAAGTGGTTCTCAGACTATTACCCTTTGTTAATCCCACCACAACAAAACTTTTCCCAGCATGGACAAGGCACACTCTACCATGGCCTTGGCTTTATATATGGCTTTTTGGAAAAGGTTGGTCTCGAAGTGTTTCAGAAGCAGCAACATGGTCCTCTGTTCATACATTAACAAAGCATTACAAACTAGATTCTTATTCTGCATCATGATCAGGCTTTGCTAGGATTATTCTCCATGGGCGTCTGGACCCTTCCAGTTGTTTTAAGCTATGATAATCTACCTAAGTAGCTTAGGCTACTGCAGCAGTAATCAACATGAATAACAGCACAGATGTGCATGTACATTTAGCATGACAGTAGATGTTTGAATGGTCACTGCTGAGTAGCCACTCCCTTCACTCTCCCCTTCTTTTTGAAGTGTTTGGACATATGTTTTTGCTTTTCCTAACAATGTCTTTTAGGGCTTAGCCTCCCCCTGTCAGTTGATATGAAAGCTCTGAATAGCTTGATGATGACCAAACCTGTCTTTAATCATCTCATCTCAAACTAACAGTTTGTGTGCATGGAAGGTGCAGTAAAGGTTTTGAAGCTGGCCCTCTGTTATATCCTTAGCAGAATATAACTTGTTAGGCTACTGCAGCAGTAATCATTTGAACATCTACTGCTAAGTTTACTTATCCAACCTTACTTTTTAGTTTCAGTGCTTTGTACTTGGATTTTGAGATGTAGGATTAAAACCCTCAAGATGTACACAATGTTAATAATAACCTTGATATGATTGACTTCACCGTACTCGATAGTTTTTTTCCCATCATCCGTAATGTCATACATATTACATCCATATTGTCCATACTCCTGTTTTAGGCCTAAAGAAGCCTTTTCTTTTCATCCAGCTGATCATCACTCTGTTATTAATCTTCAACTCACAAAACAAGAGAAAATGTTACTGACACAGACATGAGCCTGATTAAGCAGAGGCTGCAAACTTCAAAAAAACAAATCACCAAACCTACATTGGTATTCGTATGTAATTTATTAAAGATCCCTTTCTTTAACTCCTTCAGTAACATTCCAATATAATTATTTTATATCTGTGGGCAATTAAGATTTATATGTCATTCAGAAAACAATTGTTTAATTCATAGATTGTTACTAGGCTAATGACTCAGGGGGCTTCTAAGTTTAGCCAAATTTTCCCGAAAGATTTGACTTGTACCAAATAGGACATTGAGGGCCAGGCACTTATAAGCTACCTCTTTCCATAAGGGACGTGTGCCAGGTCTGATGTAAACTTCCTTTTCCCCATCCACTGGTCTAGGGTGCACTTGAATTGGGTCGTAGATGAACTCAGATTCACAGGGATAGAAAGCCTGTTCCATAGGAGGGGCAGTCTCTGGGATACATATCTGTCTCTACAGCATGTTTTGTTTAACTCGGACAAAGTTCAGGTCTTTAAACTTTGTATTTCTGGTAATATTTGACTTACAAATATGCAGAGGATTCATAAGTGTGGCGTTTGCAGATGCCTTGTAAACCAGACATAGAACACTTCTCAGCAAGCTATAGTAGACCGCGTAGAGGGAAAGGGCTTTAAGGGAATCTGCATAAATCAGGTTTGTTATGCCTTGTATTCTTTTTGTAAGGAACCTCTGAGGTCACTCCAGTTGCTGTATATTCCTGGTCTGGTACATACCAAAGGAAGTTTTGTACTCCATGACTTTTCTGATAAGGGCAGAGTACAGCAGGATAATATATTTGGACTCAGATGCCATGCCCTTACTTATAAGTTGCACAATCCTCACCACTGTGGCCACATGGTGGTCAAAGGTAAGGCTTCTGTCTATGTGCATACCCAGATCCCTGGCTACTGGATTGACTCTTAGGGACATGTTATCAAAATGGTAATTAGCTAGGATGGTTGACTTCCCAGAAAGGACAGTTATGCATTTCTTAGCACTGAGTTTAAGATCATGGCTTTGGCACCATTGTTTAGTCACATGCAGGCCCTCCTTGAAGAATGCTAGTGTCTGAAGGGGGGGGGGGGGGGTTGATAATCCCCAGCTTGAAATAATTTGCCAATTTAGTCAGCCATAAACCTTCAGAGTTTACTTTCATTTCAGAGAAATATATGGCAAAAAGCAACAGGCCCAAACTGAGCTCTAAGGGACTCCACTGGTGACTGGCCTCTTGGTGGAGGTGATCTCACCTATTTTGATCTCCTGGGTCCTATCAGTGAGCAGTTCGCTATCTTGTGGGTAGCAAAAAGGTTTATACCTAATTTAGTGAACTTGTTTATAATGACTGAGACTGGTATTGTATCAAACGCCTGGGCCAGGTCGAGGTAAGCTGTGTGCACAATCTTGCCCTCATCCATTACTTTGACAAGCCTCTCCAAGAAGTCCACCAGATTTAGTAAGCATGACCTTCCTTTAACAAAGCCAAACTGTGATGAGTCCAGCATTTGCAGGTTACCTATGTCATCATTTATCATGTTCGTGATGATTCTTATCATGGCCTTTCATTTGGGGCTGGCTAGACTTCTGGGCCTGTAGCTACCTGCATTGGTGGTTGGACCTTCTTTGTCCAGAGAAATGACTGTTGTCATCTTCTATTGCTTGGGCACAAAACTTGACTGTAGGCTCCAGTTGAAAAGTGATTGAAGATGAGCGGAGAGGACATATTTCATGCTATTTAATGAGCATCCCAGCATGTTGTTGTTGCCCATCAATGCATTGTTTTTGGCTTTGGAAGGTGCATTGAAGACCTGTTCCCTTGTAATATTTTGGGGGATTGTGGGCGGATTGTGGTATGTGGTATTTCCTTGGGGACTATTTGTGGGGTGTAAGAAATTTGAGCTGAACCTGTCGGTCAAAAGGTAGACAGTGGCCTCCAGTTTACTGTGGGTGATGTCATTTACAGTAAGTTCTGTGCATTGTTGCATATTTCCTTTGAGGTTATGGACATAGCTGTAGAAAGCTTTATGATTGCCCTTTGCCTGAGAAGCTTTTTTTTTCAAATGTAGCCTTTGAAATGTTAATCAACCATCTTAGCTGCCTGTATAGATTGGTCAGTTTTTTTAAGTATGTTGGACTTTGTTCCTCCTATGCTTGGCCAAGAGTTTTGTTTGTTCTATAAGTGATATTATGATTCCACCAGGGTGTCCTGTCTTTTGATTTTGTCCTATTCTTAATAAAACTGGGCACAGCTCACTCTATACAATTATTAATGTGGCTGCACAGGGATTTTGGGATTAGACTGGCATGTACCAGCAGTGATAAATTCCAAAACTATAGCTCTGGGACTTAAGTCTGACATTATTAACCACTCTCCCTGCTAATGTGGTATTCTAAAAAAATTAATTACACAGCTCACAGTTTCAATTAAATTGTATATCTCAAAAGAAAACTTGAATAATCCACTTAACATTTGGGACATATGACTTGTACCAAATTGTGGGAATCATTTTGTTAAAGTTTGCAAATAAATAAGAGGTTTACCTTTTAGTCTTGATTGCAGAATTATACTTCAGGATGTGCAAAGTACTGGTTTATTCCATAAACAGCACTAGCAGACTGCCTACTCAAATTTCAAGTTCATTCTCAAAGAACAAAGGAAAAACATTACATATACATTTTCTTATCAGTTTCATGCATGCAAAACTTTGACGTTATATTACTTTCAACAAATCAGTGTATTTAAAAATGTCCTCATCCCTCATGTTTCTGTCTTAGAGCTTCATGTGACCACTTCACAAATATGCATTTTAAAACATAGACCACCTGGTCTAATATTTATTATCTTTCAATCCTGTAAAGTTCAGTACTAGTATGCACCATCTTTACAGACATCCTTGCAACAACTCATCCTCCAACCTGAGAAGGCCAGAGCGTACTGTTAATTAATCTGGTTTCTGCAGATACTTGGCACAATCAAGCATAACATAATATAACATTCCTTTAACTCCTTCATTACTTACTTTGCCTTCATTTGTCTGTCAGTACACTATAGTTTGCTAACAGAGAGAATGCAGCTGTAAGGCAATTGAAATATAAGGTCACTACTTATATGAAAAGTATATCTTGCATAATCATGTATCTGTATTTCAATTTTCTTTTGACATAAGCATAAATATTTTATTTGACTCATTTGTGAAGCAACTGCAAGTTAGTGTCAAATGAGGGAGGACTGTTACAGAAAAATATTATGCCTTATAATTATTCTGCCCTAAATACATACTAAGTGGTCACACAACACACACAATTATATTTTAATTCTTCTTAACTTGATAAACCATGCTTCAGCATCATAGTATTCACCAGCATCTTGTACAGTTCTGTGGTACTGCTGTAAGAAATAAGTTTTATGTGGTAAGACAACACATCTGTTAATCAGTTCTTCATTTGACATGGGAAGTAGCTGGAAGGCCCACGGGTCTCCCCATTAATATCTAATAGGGACTCAGTCTCTTTCTAGTATTTAATGTACTCCTCATACTTAATACTAAGGGAAGTGCCCCTGGCCATTTAAGGGTTTCCTTGGCACATATCTTCAAAATCTTATTTCTGAAGGTCCTATTAACCTTCTCTACTGATCCAGATGACTGTGGATGGTTGGGACAGTGAAGACCTAACTTTGTATTAAAAAACTTGCATAACCCTGTAATCAGGGAGTTGTTAAAATGACTTTCCTGATCATTATTAAAACAAATCTAGGTTTAAATTCAAATACAAGTTTTTTAACAACTGTTACAGAATCTGCTTTGACACCCATGCAGAAAACATGCAAACCCCCACTAATATAAATTGTAAATTATGGACCTTTGGCATCTGGGCAAAGTTCAGAGGCACATTTACAAAAGGACCCAAGGTGGTGGTAATCATACAGCCCTAATGTTTGAATTTTTGCTAACAGAATGTTCTAGGCATAGTGTACAATATTAACATTCTGAAGTATGAAAGAGGAGACATGAGGGGCATACCAACTTCAGGTAATTTGGTTAAATAAAGCGGTCTTACATGCATGGGTTGGTAAATGATATGCCCTTACCAGGTAAGGTAGCAAGGGGGCAGGCACCACCAGTCACCCATCCAGATGTTGTCATAACCAGTCAGTGGATTTACTGCATCCTTTAACCCACCTCTGAACTTCTCCCTGTGATGCCTAGAAACATGATACTCTCTTCAAATCAAACACATCATTTTTTGATTCTTGTAATTAACATCACATGAAATTTTACAGAAAGTCCTACGATTTGTTTAGCAGCTTGATCTGCCAAATTATTTCCCTTTGAAACAAAATTTATACCTTTTTTCTCATGTTTTTATTTTTCAAATACATTTGAATGAATTCCATAGTATTTATACATCTTAAATAACTGTGTGCACTATTTACATTAGCCTGACACTACAACATATCTTAATGTATACATTTACTTTATAAGTATGTCCAATCCATTATCAGAGTGTCTGATCAATTATTGTATAGTGGCAAGCAATGATAAGACTTTTCCGCAAGGGTTGTTGATAAATGGCTTTGCATAAATTCTTAGTTTTTAATTTTAATTTCCAATAATGCTGTGCTCTTCAGTAGGCTGTAGAAGTCTTCCAAAGTTGGCATTGTTTGTATTCCATCTTATTATACACTTTTTTGAAATTGCAAGTATCGTCCATACTAGATACATGTTTGACCTATTCAAATGAGGACCTTCGTTCACATTTAATAATAAAAGAGCTTTAGTTAAATAAAATGATACATTAAATAAAGCTTGTAAAAAGTTAATACCATTCCAAAATGGCTTAATTTTAACACAATCAAAGAAAATGTGGTTCTAGTCTGCATTGTGTGCTTGTTCACATCTCCAACATATTCCTTTTATGGAAGAACTAATTTTACTGATTGTGTCTGGGGTTAAGAATGCTCTGTACAAGCATGTCCAATTAAAAAATTTCCAGTATTGTGTAAAGGATGTATATTTTATTGATAAGATATTTGTTTTAATATCTTCAGTTAACTGTATTGAGTATCTTTTTGTTATATATTTCCAATATGAGGTTTTTGGTGTTTTATAGTTTAGCAATATTTGGTAAAATTTTTAAATACTGTTTCCCATCTCAAAGTTATTATATATGATTTCATATATGTATTTTGTAAATTTAGGTATTTCTTTAAATGAAGAATTGTTAATTATTCTACTTAAATTTTGTGAATATGACAGAATTCTCTATAAAGTTAGCCAGTCCTGTTGTGGAATTTTGTATGTTTTTATTACTTGCATATCTAAAACTTTTAGTTCCTTGATACATTGGAGCCGACAAACAATTCCTTTCTGTTCCCAGGAATTAATAATGTCTCTAAATATTTTATGGGGAAAGTTCTTTGTGACTATAAATGGTGTTAAAAGATAAAACCAGATTTTTAAATCAGTATTTGGATTAATAATTTTCCTAAATGAGTCAATGTAATAATTAATCATACGAGTTTTAATGGGTTTAGTTATGTTATATTGCATACTAATACATAATATATGCCTGGGCAAATTTTTTTTATCTGTTTGAAATTTTTTTGTAAATCAAATTCATTTATTCATATTACAGTTAGTAATTCTTTACAATTTGCAGAGTAATTTGGATTTATCCAGTCTGAGATTGTTTTAGATATTGATGTTTTTATATATGTTTCTATAGCAGGAAAGTTTAATCTTTCCTGTTTCCATGGTCTGATATGATGTATTAAAGCTATTCCGTTTCTTTTGGGAAACCAAAAAATTTTATTAGACATTAATTTATTTCTATAAATATATTCCTTTATGGTAACAGTTGTATTGCCAAGGCTATATATAGGATCTTGGGCAGTAAAACCATTTTTATTAACTGTAGTCTATCTTTAAATGTTAATATTTTGTTCCATTTATCCACAGAGATTTTAATTGTATTGATATTATTGTATTTTTTTGAGACTAATTCATTATTATCCTTGCATAACTCAGTTCCTAGATATTTTAAGGTAGATTCTCGTTTCCCTATGATGTGATCTCCCTTAGTCTGCATTTCTTTTTTTTTTTTTAATTTGATTTATTGAAATGGAGTCCTGAAGTTATGTGACATTTGTCAATTAATATATCTAATTCTTCTGTCTCTTTTGTATTAGATAATGTTAGTAATATATCACAAATAGCATTACTTTAGAATTCTATTCCTTTGATTGTTATATTAAGAATTGAATCTGCCAATATTTCAATAGCCAGAGCAAATAGAATTGGTGACATGGGACATCCTTTAGTGCCTTTAGTTATATGCATAGATTCAGAGGTAAAAGGACGTAACTTGACATAACGCTAAATTATTTGTGTGTGTGTGTCTGTATATATATCTATCTATATATATATATATATATATATATATATATATATATATATATATATATATATATATTCATTCTTTAGGAGATGAATAAAGGATGCAGGAAATTCCAGTAGCATTAGGGTTTTGAATAAATAGTCCCAATTTAGGGAATCAAAGGCTTTGTCTATATCTAAGCCAATTAGTGTTTCTTTATTTTGTTTATTAACGTAATCTATGAGAAATTTTCCTTTTAATATTGCCATGTGTGTCTGATATATAAATCCAGTTTGATTATTATTGTTTTGGATAATGGTATTTTCATTCTGTTAATTATTATTGTCATAAATATCTTATAGTCATTATTTAATAATGATATCTGTCTATATGAGGTACAGGGAACTATCGACCTATTAGCCTGATGAGCCTGGTCTGCAAGGCCATGGAACGTATTATCGTGGAACTCATAAACAAAGACATTGGTAACCTCCAAACTCTGGATCCCACTCAGTTCGGGTTTGTGAAAGGCAGATCATGCCTCCTGAACCTGATTGACTTCTTTGAGCAGTCACCAAAGCCGTAGATGAGGGTAAGGTGGTTCACACAGCCTAGCTTGACCTCGCCAAGGTTTTCAACACCATCCCCCATTCTGGAATTATAGCTAAACTCACTAAACTAGGTATAAATCCCTACATCACAAGATAGGTTGCCAACTGGCTCACTGACAGAACCCACACTGTAAAAGTTGCAGACTCCAAATCTGACCTCAAAGAAGTGACAAGTGGAGTACCACAGGATTCTGTCCTGGGACCTCTCCTGTTTGGTATCTACTTCTCTGACATACAGGCTAACACAGAAGGCCTCTGGCTAATGAAGTTTGCAGATGACTGCAACTAGGAGCCATAGTCAAGTCCCCAAATGATGTGGACATCCTACAGAAGGGCCTCGCTGAGACAGATGCCTGGTGTCAGAGCCATGGCCTCAAGCTCAATGCCAAAAAGTGCAGTGTCATCCCCTTTGGTAAAAACTCTGTGCCCATGAACTACCACATAGGCAGCAATCTATTTAACACCAAATGTGTGATGAGACCTTGGGACCCAGGTGGACAGTAGTCTCTACTTTGATAGTCACATCGCTACAGCAGTCAGGAAGTCCTATGTGGCACACCTCATCATAAAAGGGTTCTCATCCAGGAAAAAAGAGGCCATTGTTCCCCTCTACTCGACACTCATTAGACCCATTATAGAGTACAATGCTCCTTTTGGAATTTACCTGACAAGACATCTGCAGCAGCTGGAAAGGCCACAGTAGTAGCTCACAAAGAGGATCACTGGCCTCAAACAAATGCCCTACACTAAGTGCCTCAAAAACTCCAGCTTTACTCCATAGCATATCACCTACTCTGAGGTGATCTCTGCCTAACATATAAAGCTATGTCAAACCCAGAGCTGTTGGACATGCTACACCTAAAGAAATCCCAATCCCTCCGAGCTACACACTCTAGGGACCTAAACCTTGTCACCACAATAAACAGGACATGCTGGAGGGATAGATTCCTGTCCCAGAGACTTCCTATACTCTGGAACAGGCTACCTATCTATGTCAAGCAAAGTTCTTCATTAGCACTCTTCAAGAAAAATCTTGATGAGTGGATGGGAAATAGGAAATACGCCCTGGGGATTACTTCTGTGTCTTTGCTCAACAGTGGCACAGGAAAATAACTTTCTTGGGTGGCGTAAGCCAGGAAACCTTGTTGGCTAGGCTTACATAGGCCCTTGGGTTGATAGCCTAGTACCTACCTATGAATAGAGGTTTGGGGATTTCTTTCCCTTTAGGATTGGTGTTAAGGGATATCTCCAAGAGGGTGGTATCAAAGCTTGTGACTGAATTTCTAATAGAGTTTTATGGAAGAGGGCTAGTATCTTTGAAGGAAAAAGTTTATATTTCCATAATTATGCCATCTGTACCTGGAACTTTATTATTTTTACCCTCTTATTGTATCTGTAATTTCTTTGTAGGATATGGTTGCTTGCAAATCTATTTTAAATTTTTCTATTTTTTTATATTAGAACATTTTTCATCTAGATTTAATTGATCAATATGTGTATTTTGTTTTTGGAAATGCTCCATATGGTGATTTCTATAGGCATCAAGAATGTCACCTATATCCAAGACATTTTTCCCTTTCTTTTCATGGAAGATAATTTTAATGTTATTAGCTTTTGATTGTATTTTGATTCTTGTGGATAAATTATGTAGATATTTGGGAGAAGTGGCCACGGTGTTAATTTTTAGTTTTTCTAAAGCTAAACTAGTTTTATGTGTTAGAATTTCATTGTATTTATTGTTTAATACTTCTTTCTTTTTCATCTCCAAATGATTTTGATTTTTTTCAGCTTTTACTGACAAAAAATTGGATTGTAAATCTAATAATTCAGAATGCGATTTTCTGATTTTTTTTTTATACCAAGTTAGGGATTTGCCATATATGCAAGCTTTTAATGAGTCCCCTATCATTTTATCTTTGTGGTGTAATTAATATCCAAGAAGAATTATAACTCCGATAATAACCAGGGTTTAAACTCTTTAATTTTAGTTATATATGCCGGAATACTGGAGTTAAAGATTAATGGTTTGTACCCATTTTTAAGTTTTAGTATCCATGAACCGTCTGAAAAGGGGCAGGGAGTGATTGAGAAATTAATGATTTTAGAGTGTAAGTCATGGGCAGCAAATATTTTATCTATTCTAGTTTGGGTACCAAATCTGTGACCTTGATGGGAAAACAACAAAGATTTATCTTTAAATTTGAAAGTATCTACAAGATGAAATGATTCTACCTACTTGTTTAAAGCTTTTGATACAGCAGATGTACACAGTGGTCTTTTATTTGTAATTTCAGAGATATCAAATATACAGTTAAAATCTACTCCTAATATTAAGTTGCCTTTTTAACTATTGTACATGAAATCTAAGTGTTTTTAACAATTCCTGTTCCAATGCCTGGGAATCAGTATAGATTGGGTAGGGTCCATATTCTGTTATATTTAACTATTACTAATGGTATAAGGCCGTTTTTATCTTCATACTTATAAATGATTTCTGGGTTAATCATATTTATTTTCCATAAAATTGTTACCCCTTTTGTCTTTATCTTATAAGTGGATTGCTCCGATATCATATATTCCTTGGGATTCCATTTGTAATTGTCACTTCTTTTGAAATGAGTTTCTTGAAGGAAGACAATTTCTGCTTTGTTCAGTTTTAAGTATTTCAGTAGATTTGATCTTCTGCTAGGATTGTTTAAGCAATTGGAATTTAAAGATAAAGTTAAATCGACATCTTGCGCACGGCAACTGTGGTCCCACTTCACAAAGGCGGTGCCTCCACCGACCCTGGAAATTACCGTCCCATCAGCTTGACAAGCCTGATCTGCAAAGCTATGGGAGAGGATCATAATGGAACTCATATAAAGACATAGGGGACTTGCAGACTTTAGATCCAACCCAGTTTGTCTTTGTCAAAGGTAGATCATACCTTTTAAACTTGGTTGACTTCTTCAAAACAGTCACCAAGGCCATTGATGAGGGAAAGGCAGTCCACACAGCCTACCTCGACCTGGCAAAGGCTTTCGACACAATACCCCACTCAGGTATCATTGAAAAACTCATCAGCTTAAATGTAAACCCATACGTCACAAGATGGGTTTCAAACTGGCTAAGTGACAGAACCCACAGGGTCAGAGTTGCTAGCGCCATGTCAGACTCAAAGCCTGTCACAAGTGGTGTCCCACAGGGCTCAGTCCTGGGCCCACTCTTGTTCGGCATCTACTTTTCAGAGGTACAGGCAAACACAGGAGGGGTTATGGCTGATAAAGTTTGCAGATGACTGCAAACTGGGTGCCATAGTCGAGAATACATCTGACACAGATATCCTCCAGAGGGGTCTCATAGAAATGGATAACTGGTGCCAGAGCCATGGCCTAAAGTTAAACGCCAAGAAATGCATAGTCATACCCCTCATGAAAAACAAGGTTACCCCTAGTTACCATATAGGTGGCAATCCACTGAGCACAGAAGAGGTTATCAGGGATCTGGGGACCCAGGTTGACAGTAACCTTTTGTTTGACACTCATGTGGCCAAAGTAGTTAGGAAGACCTTCTACATTGCCCACCTGATCATGAATGGATTCACATCTAGATCAAGGGAGGTCATCGTCCCCCTGTACTCATCACTCATCAGACCAATGATTGAGTACAATGCCCCATTCGGAATGTATCTGACCCGACACCTGCAGCAGCTGGAAAGGCCCCAAAAGTTCCTCACCAAAAGGATAAAGGGCCTCAAAAATATGTCTTATGCTGCCCGACTGAAGAAACTCCAACTCTATTCAGTCGCTTACCGCTTGCTCAGAGGAGACCTGTGCCTGACATACAAGGCCATGTCCAACCCAGAATTGATGAACATGCTTCACCTCAAAAAATCTAGATCCCTCAAAACTACAAGGGCGGGAGACTTAAACCTTGACACGGTTATAAATAGGACGTGTTGGAGGGACAGATTCATCACCCGGAGACTCCCTATGCTGTGGAACAAAATCCCGGTACATGAGGCAGAGCACCTCGCTGGCCTTGTTCAAGAGAAATCCTGATCAATGGATGGGAGATCGCAAATATACCCCAGGGATTACCTCAGTGCCACTGCTTGATGGAGGCACAACAAAATAATGGGCATAGTTTCCTTCAAACTAAAGGGGTGGCGAAAGCCACAAAACTCTGGGCTAGGCTTATGACTATGTATTTTTTTGTTTTATTGTGACTATTAAACATTTTCCTCTGATAACTATAAAGTATATGTTTGAGCTTTTAAAGGAAATTTTCAGTTTTATACTTTTGAGTGTTTACCAATAAAGGAATGTTTTGTTCAGGCATACTACATTTTTTTTTTTGTGAAATAAATTTAAATTAATAATTAACAAAACTAAGATCTGCACTAGCTATGGAATGAAAATCATTCCTAATCTGATAGATAAACCTAAATCCATCAGATTATCACTCATACCTTGACAATCCAGAACATCTGACCTCCATAAATTGAATTATCATATGGAGAATATTTGTAATGGGAATAAGCAATATTTATATTATTTTGAACAGATATAGTACTATTATAGATTAGACTGAATTCTAATACAATATAAATGTCTACTTATATAAGCAATTAATATTTACATGAAAGATAGATGACAAGCAATTCAGTCATAGTAAAGTAGGATATACTATACATAAAACCTCAGTAAAAGATTATAGCACACAGTTATTTAACATATTCACCCTTATTGATGAAGTCTTTCAAAACTTACTAAATATAAATAGATGATAATAATATTTATACCTAATTTATAATACAATGTATTTTAGTGGATATATATCAAAAGTTATATTTCATTGTTTGCCAAGATTGAAGTAATCACTTTGTTTGTTGCTAACTTTCTTAAAGCATAAGTTTGTTTTATGCGAACATTGATGTAAGTTGGTGCATTTTAATTATGAGTGCATCCCTCTTCCCCCATTTCCTGCACATAAGTATTTTCATATCTGTCATTTCTTATTATAAAATGAGTTCAATTATAAGTTAAAAACAACAAATTCACTTATTGTGATTAATTATTACAAGTTCCCTTTCCATATTCATAAATTGCCATTTTATGTCATATACTGAAAGTTTATAGATTTAAATGACTGCATTCTATTTTGTATAATCGGCAAAGGTTAAACTGAGTGATTATTGTCAGTTTAATGCTATTTGTTCAGAATGTGATTGTTACATTCTATGACATTTCAAGTTCAGGCTTCTATTGTTTCTCTTGAACAACTTTGTTAGTTTGATGTCATGTATAAAACATTAGTCACCTCTAGCCGCGTAAGTATTATATATGGTCAAGATGGGTTACAAAAACTACAATTCAAGTTAAAGCAATTACATGATATTGCATATTTACTTATATAAGAAAATCATCATGCTTCCCCTTGATGTTGCATGTCATTTATGACAAGTTAAGACAGTAGTGTTATTATACACAAGCCCATGTTATTAAATCCTGTCTTTAATATCTAAATTCAGCAGACTGTTTCATCTTGTATGACTATTATATATTTTATGTCTAGATGTACTAAAATCATATATTACACAACTATTGTGTTTTTTTTTTTTTTTTTTTGGCTGTTGCTAAGGTATTTGAGAGACCACAAGCTGTATGCTTATTCTTATTAGCCCCTTCCAAGCATGTTTGTACAGTCCATAGACTTTAAATTGAGACCCTTCTAGTTTTTTTATTTTTTATAACTATTTCCATCCTTACATACACCCACATCAGTACTTCAAGCATGGGCAACAATACCCATCCAGTTTTGCCAGAATACCATTCAGTAGTTCATGTGGTGTGTTTCCAGGCTGTTCTTAAAATATCCAAACCAATATTTGTCCTGTTTCATTTTACCAGCCTGTTCCATGCAGTGGCCACTCTGCCTGTGAATCACTCAACACACCTTCCATTCCCACAGATATCTCCACGAAGGAAATCTGATGACTCTCTAACACTTCCCGGCAACCCCAAAATTCCCTAGAATCAGCATGTATGAGAAAGCTCACCTCCCAGACCACTCCAAGGGGTACTGCACAAGACCATGTGCTCTTAGTCTTTCATAATAACTCAGACATCCACTCTTATGCAAGTCCTTAATGTGTTTGGACAAAAATACATTTTAAATATAAAATTGCACTTAATTTATTTATTTTTTGTCGAGAATCAACTTAATGACCTAAATGAAGTGTTGGGAGACCATCAATATGTGTACATGTGGTTTAAAACAGCCCTTTTATTATTTTTTTTTTAAACCAAAAACTCCATTGCCAAGAATCATCTCGGAGGCTACTCATAGCTCTTAAGCATTATTGTCACTCTGTCTCCATTGCCATAGCAACCTGGGAGTGTCTGTTTCTGTTAGTGTGTGTGTACTGCATACCAGAGGCTCGCGATGCACCTGAAGCAAAGCTTCACTTCACTACAACTTCAAGCCTAAATTTCCTCCCTTTCAGCAAGGCAGCAGCCAGGAAAAGAACAGAGAGCAAACAGATAAAAAAAAAAAAAAAAACTTCCAACAAGCCGCCGCAACAACAGATAATACATTCTTACAGCCTTCCCACCTCTTACTCAGCAGATGTATAAACAAACTATTCGCTGCCAAAGTATCCAAAATCAGTTTTACCTATCCCCTTCCCTGGATCCAGGCTAAAACACCAAATGTTTCTTCCTAATACACAAGCATCAGTAAACCTCTATCACAAGCTGCAACCCACAGCTTCCCAGAGATGAAAACTGCAACATACAACAGCTGCCAGACACAACTGCATCCATACACACCATGTCAGGCTTAATCAAACAGCACTCGAGGCTATAATACCTGCCATAATTGATAATAACTATGTTTAGACAGAATAATGACATTTGTACTAGCTGCCAGACACAGCTGCATCCATGCACACCATATCAGGATTGATCAAATAGCACTTGAAGCTATACCTGCCATAATTGATAGTAACTATGTTTAAACAGAATAATGGCAATTCTACTAGCTGCCAGACACAGCTGCATCCATGCACACCATATCAGGATTGCTCAAACAGCACTCGTAGCTGTGATGCTTGTCATAATTGATATTAACTATATTTAGACAGAATGATGACATTTGTACTAAGCGCTTGCTACTATTATTTAACCAGGATATACATGACATTTCTAAATCATACTTTAACTGAAGAAGGCATTAGTCTTCAAGACAGCATTTTTTTTCAAAACATTCTACTCTTACTGCTAGTTATATATGATGTTAATTTGTCACATTTGAGTCTGAACTCTGTCGGATTAGTTAATTACTTAAATTATTATAAGTAAAATCAATGAAAATGAACAAGATAAGTATTCATTGAGTTCAAGTAGGGGAACAGAAACTTCTTTGTTTATATTATATGTTGCTTTGTTTGGCTTGTATATAATGTACATAGTAACCTGTCTTGACCTACCTTTGTTTAAGAATTATTGGACACTCTGAACATTCTGAATAAATCATTACTGTTTCTCAGTTGTTTAAGAAACCCTCCTTTTTTAAATAAAAACAGATGACAAGTGATGTACCATATCAGTTGATACTATGAGAGATGTAGTTGTAAGTTTTTGTTGTTTTGGGACATCTATCTTGGAATCAGGTTTTTGTTTCTTCTTTCTAGCATCAGTCCAAGAATTTGTTTTTTATTCTTTTAAGAGTAGGGGCCATCCATTACATTTCTTCTGGGATAGACACTGTGTTGTTTTTAATGAATATAGTAGCTTCTTCTAAGTCATAAAGGTTCTCATCTCATTGGTAAAAAGTATTTTTATCTTGGCTGGAAAGGCCAGCTGTGCCTTAATGTTTTGTTTCAACAGTTTTATTATTGGGCAGACTTTTTTCTTTTGTTCTAGTATTTTGGAAGAATAATCATTGTCAAACCTTATTAGGCTTTGATTGTATTTTAAGGGTGGTTTTCTCCAAGCAGATTTTAATATTAGTTCCTTGAACAGAAATGAAAGATATTTTATAACTATGGATCTAGGTGGAGTTGAGTTAGTAGGTTTTCTCAGTGCTCTATGCACCCTTTCAATTCTAAATGAAAGTTCCTCTTTCAAATCTAAAACTTCAGCAATCCAGGTTAAGAATGAAATAATGTCTTCTCCTTCAGTGTTTTCAGGCAGACCAAAGATCCTTTTGTTTCTCCTTTCCCTGTTTTCTAAGTAATCTATTTTGTTAAGCAGCCATGCATTCTGTTTAAGCAAAAATTCTTTTTGGAATTCTTCCTCTGAGTCTCCCTTCAATGTTATTTAGAAAAGTCTCTATATTTGTAATTTTTGTATTATATTGCTGTAATAGTTGCTTAAGAGTATGTCTGTTTTTGAGAATTTAATTTGAGGTTTTCTAAGTCATTTTTAAAACCATCTATCTTCAAAGAAAGTTCCTGTAAGGTAGGTGTCATCAATTGCAGTTCTTTTTTCAAAGCAGCATCTGGACGGGAATTCCTTGAGTTATTCATATTCAGTGACTCAATATATCTCCAAGTTACTTGACAGGAAAATATTTGTACATCTCCACCAAAATTGATATTTATGTAGTTTATAGATTTCTGACATTTTTAACTTGAAAATAATAACATTTTCCTATATTATGCTAGTTTATGGAGCTCTCAAAATTCACTGCTCTCAGTTGGCCATCTAGGCTCTGCCCCTCAGTCTGTACCCTTTTGATGGGCATTACATTTGACTACAGCTAATTCTTTAGGTAACAAAAGAGAATGTAAAAGATCATTCACAGAGAATTTTTAATCTGAGCTTCTGCTGAAGTTAAAAATCCTTTCTGTTTCCAAAGTTGCCCAAGAGCATGTACTACAACAAAAGCATAACTATCATAGTAAACATTGTCAACTTTGTCTTTCGCTAACTCTCAAGCTCTTTGTAGTGGCATTAACTCAGCTACCTGGGCAGAATATACACCCTCTAGTCTTTGTTGAAGTAAAACATCATTACTGGTGCAGACAGATTCCTGTGACTAGATTTCCATTTTGACCTCTTCCATATGAACCATCCACAAATAAGTCCAGTTCAGCATTGGGTATAGGAGTGTCCTTTAAGTCATTCCTAGGAGAAAGCAGATAATTAGTCACAAACACAATCATGCTCTTCACCATCCTCAGCAGTAGGTAACAAAGAAGCAGGATTTAGAACTGGACAACATATGAGAGAAATAGATGGATCAGAAAGAAGTGTATATTCATATTTAGTTAGACATGCAGTCATGTGGGTTTGAATTTTTATTTTAAGTAAGAGATGATACAGGAGGAGGACCAGTTACCATAGGATAATGCCCGAGCACCAGTGATTGTGCAAGATTGACTAGAATGGAGGCAGCAGCCACCGCCCTTAAACATGGTGGAAATACCTTTGCAACAGAATCAAGTGCTGTACTATAATAAGCTATTGGATGATAGTTGTCCCCATTTTCTCTGCACTCCCAGAGAAAATACATTTCTTTCATGACAAAAGAAAATGAGTCATTCCATAATCTGGTAACCCTAAAGCTGGGGCAATAACTAAAGCTTGCTTTAAATTCTGAAATGAATTTTTCTCTTCACAAGCCCAGGCGGAGGGGCTCTGGTGTATCCTGTTTTAAAAGATTTGTCAAAGGTTTAGCAATTTCTGCATAGTTAGAAATCTACTCTCTGCAATATTCTACCATACCTAAAAAAGATCTAAGCTGATGCTGAGTAGTTGGACATGGGGCTTTAGCTATTGCCTCAATATGAGATGGTAACATCTGCCTGCTACCCTGAGATATCAGATAACCAGGATAACGTACCTGAGATGACCATAGCTGTAATTTTTCTGTTGACACATTGTGCCCTTTTTCTGCATAAGAACAGTTAAAAGATGTAGGGTATCCTGCTGACACTGCTGAAAAGAATCGGATGAGGATCCATATGGATCACTGAATGGCAACATAACCGAAACAGATTCGGCCGGGCATACTTGCACGAAAGTGCTTTTCACCGAAAGGCACTTTTACATAAGTATGCCTGTTGCCGAGATTGCACTACAGTGGGAATAAGGGAAAATTCACTTTTCCCCACTGTAGTGCGACCTTGGAGTGAGAATATTTAAGTAGGAGGTGTGGGGGTGCAGGGGGGCTTGCCCCCCTGCAAAAACGTAAAAGTAATGTTTTATTTATTTATTTTTTTTAAACACACTTGAACGAAAGCACTTTTTCTGTGAAATAGCTTTCATTAAAGTGTGTTCGGTGATTGTGGATTCGGACTATTGAACTTTCATTCAGTAGTCCTAGATCCATCAGATTATATTAGTAAATCTACATATTGCACTAACACAGACCCATCTTCCTTTTTTTTTGAATTTGAGAAAATAAAGGAGATTCAGTGAATCTTTGTGGCAACCATGTCTATGTGTACAGCTGTCCCTTCTAAGTAAAAGCAAACAGAAGCTGATTTTCAGGGTAGATCGGTATAGAAAAGAATGCTGAACACAACTATATCACAGAAAAATATTTTGCTGTAGGTGGTATGCAACTCAGTATTGTTACTGGATTTAGAACCACAGGAAAAGTTGGTAATACTGCATTATTTACAACCCTCAGATCTTGCACAAACCTGTAAGTATCTTTTCCTGGCTTCTTTACAGGGAGACTAGAAGTATTACAAGGACATTTAGCTGTAAGTATTCCTTGTTGTATCAAGGATTGAACTATAGGTTTTATTCCCTTCTCTTCTGGTTTCAGTGGATACTGCAGACCTCTAAGGAGAGGTTTAAATGGATTTAATTTTATTTTTACTGGATCTGCAGATTTTAATATACCTACTTCATTAGCATGTTTAGTCCCATAAGTTAAAAGGTACCTGCTGCAGCAGTTTTTCAGCTGTCTGTATGCCTTTGAAAGGCTATTCCTCAGCTTCTGCTAAGTCTGCTTTTACTTCCCCATCTGATTCTTTTGGAACATCCAAATACACCCCTTCTGGTGTACAGTAAATAGTACAACCTAGTTTGCATAACAGATGTCTCACTAGCAAATGTAATGGTGCAATAGTACTCAAAAGAAAAGAATGTCTTTCTTCAATTAGTCCAAAAGAAATGGGTATAGGTTCTGAAACAGGATACATAACAGTGGCATTTGTTATTTCAACTGCCCTTACATTGTTTTGATACTTGTATCTGACTATCTGAGGTAACTTTTTAGTACAAACCTTGTGGCTCCAGTGTCCACTGGGAAAGGAATTTTCTTTGAATTTATTTCTGCCTTAACATACGGTCACTTTTCTTCTATTAGCAGCAAAGGATCAAGATTTATGTCTGTATTACTCTGAAATAGTCATTATGGTGATTCCTGACTCAATTTAAGGAAGTTGTGGAGGAAATGCAGCTTTGTTATAATTTGGCTGGAATTCAGTCCAGGTATCTTAGACTGTCTGCATTCATTTATGTGGGCATTCTCTTCTCCAGTGTCCTCCTTCACTACAATTAAAACAAGATCCATCAGATGAGGCAGGAGGGCACTGCCATCTCATTGTTGCCAAGCAGCTGCACCATGTTCCACTCAACCAGCACTCTTACTAAATCATTTCCCGACTCCTCTCACCCTCTTCCTGCCTGTGCTCCATTCCTTTGGGGCTTCTGGCTGCATTATTTGAAAGTTTACAGCTTAATCTCGGTATCCTTTCTCCATTGTTCCTGATACTCGGTATAGTATTTTGCAGCACTCAATAAGGACTCCAAGTCCTTTCCTGTCAGTCTATAAGCACTCGTTTTACTTATTTTTGTACAGGGTATTGCCATGCAAAAAAAGCAGCTGCAGTAGCTGGATTAGCTTTTCTTCTGGGTCTGGTATTCCTGCATGTCTAGCAAACACTGCTTTGAGATGACTCAATCTGCAGGGACTTCCCCTTTATTTTGCTTACATGCCTGTATCCTAGACCAATCTGTCCTAACGTGACACACTTCTGTAATTTTATTTAACAACCCTATCCTTTTGTCTATTAGTGCATTCTGTCTGAGAGTAAAAGTGTTATTTCAGCATTCTCAAGTAACTGTTTTCTTATTCTACCCAAAGAAACTACCCAAAGCAACTGGTTTAAATCTGTTAAAGCAGGGTTGTAGCATTCTAGTATAGTTTTTAATTCCTCCTTAAACCTTAAAGGATCTTCTCTAATATTTTGACAACTTTTAGACATAGTATGCAAATCAGAAGGGTCCAAGGATTGATGAACAAGCTTTCAGTTAGCCCCCAAAATTTCTCTAAGAGGTGCCAAAAGATCCTCTTCAGAGCCAATAGCCTCTTGTCTTACCCTATCATGTTAGCATGTGTGATGAGCCACAGAAGTGTTAAATTCTAGTGCTCATGTTAGAGAGGTAGAAGCTTGTTCAAACTAAGAAGGACCCCTCACCTACAGATGCCTGTTTTGAAGATAAGGATTGAAAAGGGGAACTAGTTTGAGATGTAACAGCACCATGCTGACCTGGTGTCCAATTGGACATTGTCTGAAATGCAGGGGTCTGAGAAACAGCAGAATCTTGTAGAGGAGACACCCATACTAGCACATATGAGGGGTGGGGGTGTAGTAGCTACTGGAGGATTATCATCCTCTTCAGAAGTCTCTGCTTTTTGGCCATCCCCAGTTTCTTTCAAACCTTCCAAGCCAGGATAAAGGGATCCTTTTTGCTGGTCTGTACTGCCTTCTTGGCCTCCTTTACCTGCTGTAGCAACTTCTTATTAGCATTCTTTAATCCCCTTAATGCTGACTCCTTTTTCCTTTTAAGAGCTTCAGTATACCAAGAATAAACTACTGCCATTTGTTCCCCACTAACTTTGTTTTTCTTTTCTTCCAAAATACCCTTGGATTTCACTAATTTTTCCTTATAAGTTCCATTTAATAGAAATCCTACCCCAGGGCAATTTTTAGTAAGCTGAAACTACTCACGCAAATACTTACAAATGTCTTTTCCTTAATTGTGATGCATAAAATATCCAGGCATTCCCTTCGCAGGGATTTGATTTTGCTTGTTTAACTTTATTCCCATTTTCTCTGTTAAGACTTACCTTGTAGATCCTGGATCCTTGTAATTCAGAAAAAAGGCGACATCAATTCACACACCATTCAGGGAGGGAAGAGTAGGGATTCTGTCGTTGTGCAATAACAGCAGAAAGGTTTTGATCCGCCTTTTACCAGAGCAGCCCCTTTGCTTTTGTCCCATCATGAGCTCAAAATTTATAGCTCCAGCATTGCAATCAAGATAATGAGGCAGATGGGTACTGTATCCAGAACTGACCACTCTTTTGGACCCTCTGAGGTACTTTCACATAATCGCACCTACGTCCCAATGTGCTATGGGCTCATGAACTTGATTTGCCAGCACACACACAGCTATGGCCTAACATTCTACAGGCTCCCGAACTTGATTTACCAACATAAACACCTATGTTCCAACATGCTGTAGGGTTACAAACTTGATTTTACTCATACATTAAACAGAGTACATCCCTCATGCCTCTTACATTTAGTCTCGGGGGCACCGCTCTTGAGACAAGGTGCCTCCTTGTGTTAATTTTCCCTTTTTGTTGAATGTGCATAAACATTAATAAACTTTTCCTTATTTCCTGTGGGGTCCTCCCACTATTACTTATACCTAAAAAGCAAACTCAGTCATTCAACAAAACAATTATTCACTCATTCCACTCTTTTATCTACAATTATCTAAGAGAAAAAAATACACATCTATTTTCCCCATTTAGTCTAGCAGCAGTTTGCACAGCTCTGAATAGTTGGGTATCTGAGTCTGATTATCCCATATAAAAGTCATGGAATTCACTGAACTTTCTGTGCTGGGCTTTTGTAATTTATTCCACATTGCCCTGCAGCAATACCGAAGTTCAAAATCCAAGTCTTAAAGCACCAAAATCTTAAAGTTCATAAATAAATAACAAAGATGTTTACCTTTTAGCTTTGAGTCAAGAATGCTTCAGGATATGCAAAGTTTATTATATAAACAGCATTGGGAGACTGTCTACTCACATTTCCATTTCATTCTCAAAGAACAAAGGAAAAAGGACTACATATATACATTTTCTTATCAATTTCATGCATGCAAAACATTGACATTACATTACTTTCAAAAAAATCAATGTATTTAAAAATGTCCTCATCCTTTGTGTTTCTCTCTTAGAAACTTCACATGAACACTTCACAAATGTACATTTTAAAACATAGACCACCTGATCTAAAATTTATTATCTTTCACCCTTGTAACATTCAGTACCAGTACACACTATCTTACAGGTATCCTTGCAATGACTCATCACCTGGCTGAGAAGGCCAGAGTGTACTATTAATTTGGTTTCTGCAGATACTTGGCACAATCAAGCGTAACATAATATACCATCCCGTAACTCCTCCAGCACTTACTTTGCTTTCAATTATCTGTCGATACACTATCATTTGCCAATAGAGAGAATGCAGTTCTACTCGGTATTTTCCCTAACCCTATTGCCTCTCTCAGTAACATATCTGCTTTTGCTTGTTCTAATTTATATCAGAGCACATACTGTTTTTCCTTCTGCATATATCTGTTTAATTCAGAATACTTTGAAATTTGTTTCATACCATTTTCAAGTTTTTATTATACCTTTATATTATCTTTATATTTAACTTTCTGTTTATACATTGTTTTTCTCACTCATGTTTCTTTCTATGTAATTTTGTAATTTTATGCAATACTGTTAATCTTTTTTCTTCCTGTCCCTCCAGTGGAAATGGGCTAACTTAGACCATTGAACTTTCCTGGTAAACAAATGTCCATGACTTCTCCTTTGGTTGATAAAAATATGCCTGACTTGTGTATAAGACTAAAGGGACTAAAAACATTTTGACTGCTTGTTTCTTATCTATATCTTTATAAGAGCTTCCAATTTCTCAGTTTTTGTATTTCTTTTTAGTATCTTCCCATATATCCTTGGCTGCCACACCAGAAACATTTTTAATCCATACTCCTAAATACCTTATGTCCCTATAAATATGGATATTGCTGAGCCAATTCATGTATGCGTACATAACAACAATATTTTCTTTGTTTTAGTTTCACTAATTTTATATCCAAAAAAGGTGAAAATATCTCGATGCTCCACAACACTAATTTCCTTTTCTAGTTTAGTCAGGTATAAAATATCTGCAACTAGAGATTTTCTTGAGTACCATACCAATTGTATCCTTGAATTTGAGTCTCTTTTTCTTTACCAATATATCTAAATATAATTCAAATAACAAAGGGAATGAGGACACCCCTGCCTGGTTCCTCTGCTCAAGCAGAAATTATCAGTGAGCACCCCGCCCACTTTAATTTTCACCTCTGATCCCTCATAGCCTCTTAATTGACCTTATAATTTTTAATAGGGAATGCAAATTTTTCCATTGTCCTGCTCATAATGTCCCAGCTTTCTCTGTCAAATGCTTTCTCTGGATTAAGATCCACTAATAGTGGTGTATCTGCATTATCAATGTTCTGTTAATGCTGTCAGATGTTTGACTCCACTCCAAAAAATTACATTGATCCATATCTATCGATTTTTGGCATCACTTTTGCCATTCTTTTAGCCATTATAGACATAACACTTCATAATCATGGTTTAGTATTGAAATGGGCCTGTGTAAATCTGGATCTGATGGATCCTTACCCTCTTGGTACTAGAGCTACCACTGCTTTCTTCCAGGATGTTGGTACTTCTCTTAACATATTAAGCATTTCCTTCAAACTTCCATAGGAATACAGTCTGTTCCTAGAGACTTTCCTGTAGATTAGTTATACATCACCATTTTTTCTCATCTCCTCCTATCCTGTTAATAAATTGAGCCCCATCTACCTCTGACCTTGGCATATTTAATTCTTCCATAAACATTTACATTTGTACCTTTTCTTTGCGTTATGCAGACTTTCATAGAATTTCCAAAATATTTCTAATACCGCTACACAATTTCTTGTTTCTTCCCTTGTTATAGGCTTCCTAAACTTGGTGATAGCCCATTCTACATTTTGTTGCCTGAGTTATTGTGCTAAGTTTGTGTTCTAGAGTGACCAAAGAAATGTTGCTCAATAGCAATCTTTCTTTTCAAAACTTATTTGCATATTATTGAGGTACTGCATTGTTTTCTGTTTAGTGTTCTGCAGCTGATCCACTTTCTTTGAGAGTCCCCCTATTCTGCAATACTTTAACATTTCAGTCTCTCCAAATGATTGTTTTTACTTAACAATATATTACTTTTATTTCTATCGTATTTTTAAACTCCACTTTGATTTTATCACACTCCCTAGTTATATTTTCAGAAAAAATTATATATTTTCTAATCCTGAATAATTTCCGCTATCCATTGCTTAAAATTCTCTTCAACAGATAAGTGGGAAAGAACAAGTGTTTGATTCTTTAGTTATTAATGGTGCATGCTCTGAAATAGTTATTGGGTGCACATTGACACCTTCAGTTAAATTGTGTTCCTGTGAAATGTAAATTCTATTTAGTCTAGCCCAGTTTTTGTATGTTGGGGAATAGTATCCAAATTCACTCTCAACTCCTAGTACTAAATTCACATCTTCCATGCCATTTATTTTCGTAAATTTCATTGTGTCTACCCCCCATTATACTTTCACTTCTGTACATCCCCAGACATATCTTCACTGCTGCAAATCAAATTCTAGTTCCTACCTATAAGTAATATTCCTTGCTGAAAACTGGTTATTTCTCTCAAAATGTTCTAATGCTCTATTATAGCAGTTTTAGGTGGAATATAAATATGTGCCAATGTAATCTGCTCCCTTGCCAGTCGCCTCTTAGTACTACAAATGTACCATTATTATATTTTTCTTCCATCACTATTATTGAAGCTCCTCTTGTAATTAATACTCCTCTTTTCCTTTGTCCCAAGTATTTTTATGAATAATCATCCTGAAAACACTTATCAAATTCACATGTCCAGTTCTTTCCAATTATCTCCTTTAACATAACTATTTGCACTCTACATTTTTTATTATAGTTCATTACTGTTTCTTTTTCGTACTTTTCTGTGAGACCATTGATATTTTAAAGACCTCACAGAAAGTACAGTTGTATTAAGTTACTTCCACCTTTTATGTGTTGGAGCTCTTTTGTTAAATATCTAGTTCCAGCTTGTGTTACAGGCATACACTTTTGGCAGGCTGAACTTGTATACAGTTTCTCATTGTATCCATTTGAGCCTGTCACATCTGAGACATTTTTTTGTTTTATTGAAACCCTCAAGCAAACAGAAAAACACCCCAATACCCACTAAAACCTATTAACTTAATATTAATGCACAAAACTATGTACATCTTCAAATATTGGTTTTACCCATCTAATAGGAACAAATGTGCCAAACTGACAGTCACACTCTCAGATTTGAGTTAACCTAAAAGTTTATCCATGCTAAGATGCATGGTGCAGCTGGTGCTTCTAGGTGCTCTCTAGTTTGTCTTTATAGCTTTTCCAGGTGGGAAAACACCAGAATGCTTTCAGAGAAAATTATCTTCTAGCCATTTTTTAGCCAATTTCTCTTTATCAGATTGTCTCCATGGAGACAGGAGGACCAGATACATAATTACTTTTTAAGTATAGATTTATTTGTAAGAAAAAGCCTTGTATTCAATACTTTTTATTTACTTGTTTTATCTTAAAACTTGTTTCTAGATCAAGCTAAGGGCCTCAATTCAGTCATTCCTCCATGCAAGAATGCAGAAAAAGCACATTAATTTTTCTTTTGTCATGCTCTTTTAACAAGACTTTTTTTTTATACAATGCAGTGCCTATATTTCTTAATTGAACAAGGAAAAAGAGAGAAGGGTGAAAGAAAAAAAAAGGAGTACCTGTTTGCAATAGTATCCCCATTACATTTAAAAACAACTGAGAATTTTATAACATGCAAAGAAAAACACACTGTAAAAATACTATTAAGAACACATTTTATTTTACTTGACTTTCTCCCTCTTTTTTTCAAACAATGACATAAAATAGTGCATATACTTTAGAGTCATCCACAAGTCACACAGTTCAGAAAAGTCCAATATTTCCAGATTTTCTTGTTCTGTCATATTTCACAAATCTAATTGTTGCTTTGTAATCCCACAGTTGTCAGTTTCCAAGTTACTGGCTTTATTCCTGTCCGTCTTCCAATCCTGTCTCTGTTTTTTTTCCAACATATTCTTGATTCCTCTAGTCAACACTCTCACTCCTTTCCTTCTCTCCAGCATTTATCATTGTAACATTGGAAAAGATTTCATTGGCATAGTCCCTGTGGTCTTTATTCCCAGAACACCAATAACCAGAGTCTCCTGTTTCACAGCTCACTTTTTGTTGGACAAACATTTGTATTTGCTCCTTGGCATGTGTTTAATAAAAAAAATGATTTTGTCCCTCCAGGGAAGAATATTTTGAAGATAGATGGGTACAGCAGTTTGAATCTCACACCTGCTTCTTGACATTCCCTGAACAGTGGAATATATTTACTCCTCTCCTGCCTGGTATACAATGAGTAATCATCCTCCACAAATAGACGTCTCACACTTTTAGTACTTTGTCCTTCTGCCACACTTTTGTTGGAATCAACTCCTCCTGCTGGTAGGGTTGCAAATTTACTAGTAAAGTTCTAAGTTGCTTTCTCATAGCCACTTCTGGAGCATACACATGATGTGCCCTTTAAATTAACTCCTGCTGTGGAATACCAGTCCAATTGCTTATTTCTGCTTTCAAAAATGAATACTCTTCCTTCCAGCTTCTGTGGTACAGCTGAAAATAGTAGGTTTTCCCTACATGCTCTGTCCTCATATTCTATTTTGAAACATCTCTTCTTGAACAGTCTTGTATTCAGCCAGCCATTTCTTCATCTTCTGATTTTTTGAAGTTTTATCACATCTGAATATCTGTTTATGGCTTTCTTTTGTTCCAGCCTTTTGTTTGAATTGATCTGTTCTATCAATGATTCATTTATTTTAACCACCAGGTCTGTGTGCAGTTATCTTATGCTTTCCTCTAGGTTACTGGAAGTTATGTCTGGAGGTTGCACTGCTTTTTGAACAGCTGCAGTGCTTTTTCCAGTCTGTGTTTCCTCACCTTTTTGTAGTTTATTTTCCTTCAAGTCCTCTTTCTTTTCTTCCTGGCATCCAGGCAGTGCACTTACTAGCCAGTTACTGAAATTTACCAAAAAACACAAGTCCACTGTGCTGAGTTTGTTTTCACACAGAGAGCTAGAATTAAGCTCTTACTCAATGTGCAGCCATCCTGGAAGTCCTAAGTGGGTCAATCTTGAGAGAAGAACCCTGAAAGGAGACGTTAGCGGATATGTCTATGAAGCAGTAGTATTTTTTTCTTTTGATCAAATATATTTATTGAAGTAAGAAAATGACAATGTTAATAATATGAACATCATGGATACAATATTTGAACATAAAAGAACAATGAAAAAGATACTACAACTATATAAACTATTTACAGAGGCCCAAAATTGATAAAATTATAAAACAATAGCAAAACTTTTGCACAATAAACATCAGATAATTCAAAAAGAATTAGTATTTATGAAAAGTTTCAATGAGAAAAACCTTTAAGGATTATTAACATTTTTCAGATTTATTCTCACTTTCATTTTGATTTCTCTGGAAATGACTTCAAGGAGTGTCAGAAAGTCTTCCACAGTTGGAGCGGTGGTGGACTTCCATTTTCTTGTTATACACTTTCTCGCACTTGCTAGCATTGTCCATAAGAGGTATGTGTTGGCATTGCTCTTTACAAGACCTTCATTTACATTAAATAATATTATTGATTTAGTTAGAAAATGTATCTGTAAATTAGGCTTTAAAAAAGTTTCAATATTATCCCAAAACTGTTTCAAACAGGCACATTCATAAATATGGATCCAATTTGCTTTACATGGGGAACAACATCTACAACAAATGTCAGTTTTATAAAAATTTGCAACCCTCTCAGGAATTAAAAAGTCTCTGCAGGAACTTCCACATAAAAATACTCCTATACTGTCCCCAGGGTGTTAATTTTATAGAAGATAATTTGGATTTCTTGAGTGAAGTATAATTGAGAAAAAAAAACCTTAGTTATTCAGTTCCAATGTTTATTTGTTAGTGTAGTGTTATATTCCAAGTATACCATACAGTTTGGAAATGATATTGTTAAAGTTAAAATTATTGTACAATAATTCAAGTATATAACAGATTAAAGGTAGTTGGTCTTTATAGAAAGAGTTACTAATAATTTTACTTAGAGCCTTTGAATAATTCACTTTGCAATAGTAACCAGTCTTGTCTGTAGACTTGAATTCCTTAATAATGTGTTGCACAGTTAAAACTTCTAAGTCTCTTATGCAATGGTTCCAGCATTCTAATTTATTATTCTACCATTCATTGAAAAGTTTAAATTGTAACTTATTTGGAAAGTATTTGTAATTTTGAAGGGAACAAGTAAATCAAACCAAATTTTAATATCTGCATTGAAGTTTATCTTTCTGAAGTTATTACAGTTTTTTTTTATGATATTAGACTTTGTAGGTTTTGTGACAGATCTGTTTGTATGATGACAATATCTAATATGTGTAATACTTTACTTTCTGGCCAAAAGTTGAAGAAACTTCAGAAGAATTACATAAAAACAAGCAGTAATGTAACAAAAAAAAAAATCCCAGCAACAAAAATGGAATTCTTAAGATTCCCATTCTGAGAGATAGAACACAATTTGTCAGATTGCTTTCTCTAGCCATCATGACCATATTTAACAGCTCGGACAAGTACTATAAGTGAGACATAAATAATTTAAATGAGATTGTGTGCAGCAGTAGCTTTAGAATCAACTTAATTAAAAACAAACCAAATGTAATAGTTAATGCCCAACTTCGAGATTATTTATGTATATACATGTGCCCTCATACACACACACACACACACACACACACATATATATATATCTATATATGGGATCGCTACATAATCTCAAAAGTTTGAAATACCGAATTTCAAATTTTTGAGACTATATAGCCGAAACCCCTAATTACTGAAAGACCAGAAACGCGAATTTTAAAATCCTGATCATCGGGAGTTTGACATTCGCTATTCTGGTGTTGCTGTATGGTGGAAGGCCAGGTAAGTATCTATGTTTAAATGTGTTGGATAGGGTTTAGTGTGTAAGTGTATGTTGTGACTGTGATGTGTGTGCGCGAGGGGAATGTAGGTGTGTGGTGGCATTTTGTGTGTTTGTGTATATAGTGCAACCTTGGAGTTAGAATATTTAAGTAGGGGGGTGCAGGGGGGGGCTTGCCCCCTGCTTGTCTGTAGTTAAGGTTTGTGTGTTTGTGTTCTGGGGGACGGTGTGTGTGTATGTGTATGTATGGGGTGTATGCTGAGTGTAATTTGCGGTAGTTTGAATTTCACAGTTTTGATGTTTTGGTATTTTAGTATTTCGGGTATTTGGTCTCGGGATTTTGAGCATTGGTAGTTTGGGTTTTTGGGATTTAGTAATGGTTTCATATATATACATACATACACACACACAAATCCATTGCTACAGTTAGGTTTCTATAAAAGAAATATGAATCATAACATCTTAAATTATATCTTGTTAGAAACATACTTAATTCAAATAGATAAGAACGACCATAAGTATTAAAAGAACCTTTGTGATGGTTTTATGAATTGTTAATTGCTTAGAACTAACAGAGCAACAGTGTATCATAATATGCAATAACTGTTAAGACATATATAAAGATACCTTTATAATAAATGTTTAAATCATCTCAGTTGTAGTAGCTAATATTTAAGTTACACTCACAGAGCAGTCCTGCAGGATAACAGTCATACAAACATATTTCCAATCATTGTTAGCACTGCAACTTATCATTTTTCAGTAAAATCATTTAGTCTTAATGCATACTTGCTTACAAGTATAAAATTACACAGATCTACTTATTTAGATGAAGAGCACTGTATAATTTAAGCACAGCAGTAAAATAGCTTGCAGTAATTGACTAAAAGAAGAAGCTACTAGTGCAAGCATCAGAGCAGTACATATCTACTATATACAAGTTTTGTTTCCTCCCTTCCTCCAGCAATAAACAAGCCATTCAAATAAAAAAACATAAAACTGCCTTTAAATTGCTATGTATTAGTTAACAACCTTTTATTTAACTTTAATAAATTGATCTAATAATTGTATGCTGTTCTGGGCATTCACAACTAAATGTTAAGCTAACAGAGGCTAGTGTGCCACTCTGAAAATATTCCCCTCAATTTCCTTGTGTTACATTAAAAAGGAATGACCAGGAGATTATTTTTATAATGGAGACTGTGTGGTTTAAAACAAGTCTCGAGGCCCTTTGTGTTAAGTGAAAGATTCAGTTTGAGTGAAAATTGTAACAACATTCTAAAACAATGTGAGGTTGTAAATTTAAGAAAACACTAAAAGAAAGTCACAAACCTTCATATCCATTTCCTGTATGTTAGTAAATGGCAACTCATAGACAATAGCAAGCTGTATTTAAGTCATTTTTACCCTTAAAAGCATTAATAAACTCTTTTTTGATAGTTAAATTAAATATTGTTGCTAATACATTTAGCATGTTAAATAACACATTCAGAAAAGTGTTTTTTGAGACACTGAAATTAATCAGTAAGGATGCTGTAAATATGCCAAACAGTCCTATGATGAGTTACATAACTGTTATATTTTTTTAAAATACTGTTATAGCTTGTAATAGCTTATTCACTCTGTGTCAAAAGCAGTGACTGGTGTGAAAGTTTGCATGAAGTTTGTAGATGCATGACATCTGTCAAAAACTTTGTAAGTTAAAGACAAACAAAGGTTTTACCTATCAGTAGAAGCTTTGATAGGTTTACTACTAGATGTGGGTGAAGTGTCAGTTTGTCTTTTTCTTTGAGTCTGTCAAGAGGTTTTCTCAGGTGATCTCTTTAATGAAGAAAAGGAAACTTCCATGTCCTTGGATAGTGGTTATGTTTTTGGAATAAGCAGATGCCTCTTCAAGACTATTAAATGTTCTTGTTCCATTAGACAGGCACATTTTTATGTTTTGCAGGATACAAGATTTGTTTTGATGTTTTGTTTTAGTAGTTTTACAAAAGGCCAAAATTGTTTCCACATTTCCAGTACTCTTGCAGAATAACCATTGTCAAATCTAATAAAGCTTTGGTTATATTTTAATGGAGCTTTCTGCAAAGCTGTTTTTAGTATAAGGTCTTTATATAAGACAGGAATTTTATAACTGAACTTGGTGCTATAGAAGAGGAAGCTGAAATTGGCTTGCCTAGTGCTCTGTGGGCTCTTTCAATTCCATTTGAAAGCCCTTCTTATAAGCCCAGTATTTCAGGAATCCAGGAGATCAAAATGGTAATGTTTCCTTCTGTTTTCTCGGATACCAAAAATTCTTATATTGCACTTTCTTTCTCAGTTCTCAAGATCGTCAAGTTTATTTATTAGCCAGGTGTTTTGTTTAAGCAGAGTCAGTAAGTTGCTCATCTTCATTAAACCTCCCATCCATATCAGTTAATGCAACTTCCATGTTAGAGATTTTACTCTGGTGCTGCTGTAGGTTCCTTGAAAGCTTCTGTCAGCCTATGGTTGTTCTCTTGAAGATTTTCTAGGTTTTGCTGGAAGTTATATATTTTCTTAGATAATGTTTGTAGAGGTGAAGTTAATATTTGTATCTCCTTTAGTGCTGAATCCATTTGATAGTATTTGGTGCTGCTCATTTTCTTTCTAATGTCTCAGGTAATTTGACAGGAATTTCTTCAGAATAATTTTCCAAAGTTGTTACAAGTGAAGTACAAAGTATTATTGACAAGATTTTGTAAAGTTTAGTTGATCTTACTGACTGAATTCCTGTCTGACTAAATAATTTTACAGTGCTCTGAAATTAAGCTGTCTTCAATTGGTCATCTTGGCTCCACCTCAGTTACATTGTATTCGGATATTGGGAAGGTGCCTGACAGTAGAAAGATGTGCAGTCAGTGTTATGGTGTTTGGTTCTAGGGGTAATTTGATATATTTTTTTGTCTTGTGACGCAGGTTGCGTGAGTTTTTTCCATGAAGTCTTAATACAAAGGGAGTTAATCTGTGGTGATTGTATAGTTTGTAGAGTTGGGATCCTAAAAGTATGCCAGATCTTTGGGGGGAGAGTGAAGTAGTATTCCATTTGGCTTTTTCTAGGATGATGCTCACTGAGGTGCATTTGCAACGAATTTGCAGATGCTGTTAGTCTGGAGTATAGCAATGTTTTTCTTGGAGGCAGAAGCAAAAATTGGGAGCCCCTATTAAAGTTGCAAGAGAAGAATTCTTGCCAATGTACTCTCTGGCTTGTTGGGATAGAAAAGGGAGATGTTTTTGACTCAGAAGAGAAATGGGTTCATTTTGACTTCCACATTGTGTGGAAGCTTAGGGACCAAGCCATAGGCCTAGGTATTACAAGGTGGATGTTGTCTATGAAATGGTTGTGCAAGTCAGAGAGGTGAGTGCTTGAGTTTACAAAAAGTAGTTTTTTGTCTTTGTGGGGTTGAAAGTAGTTTAATGGACTGAGCCACTGGTGGAGCTCATTTAGGTCTAACTCGAGCTGGCATTGAATGTTGGTATTAGTTACTAACAAATGACAGATCCACATAAAGGATAATTGGGAGATGGGAGTGAGGAGGTAACAAGGAAGTTCCATAATGAATATGGAGAAGAGGAAAGGGGCAAGAATGGATCCTTGTGGTACTTGGTAATAGGATCTTAGCAATCAGAGTCTGCACCTATTAACTCTGAAGTGTCTGGGGAATGGCATCTGGAATGAAGGTTCTCTTTGTTTTGGAGAAGATGGTGTTCCGTAAGGTCAAATGCATTTGTCAGGTCTATGATAATGGCCTCCTTACAGGCTCCCTATTTAAAGTGCTGTCATCATACTTTGTCCAGAGCATGAGGTACTGATGGGAATAGACAGTCTCTCCTAGACTTTTGCCCAGTATTGGGAGGGTGGATATTGGATGGAAGTGAGAGGTATTTTTGGGTTTGTTTGCTTTGTGAAGGGTTCAATTGCCACAGATTTAGAAAACTGTTCCATGATTTGTGTGAGGCAAAGATTATATATGTGGATGAGACGAAGAATAGATTTTCTGTGGAGTTATATGAGCAAGGGGTTTAAGCCCATGAAGAGCATCATTGGAACTATTTTCAAGTAGAATAGACTATGGGATGTATGCATTTGAAGTGGAAGAGGTAGATGAAGGTGGACAATGCATGAGGTATGGAGTTTGATAGGAGACTAACATTTTGCAGTATTTTGTTAAAGAATTTTGTTCTACCACACTGCTGTTTGTAGACAGGGTATCATGAGGAGGGTACCTTCCTGTAAGTAGGTTGACTGCTCTCAAAAAGTGGAGAAATTAAGGAGGGTAACTTTTTTTATTTCTTTTGTGCCTTCTGATGGACTTGGATTGGTTGTGCAAGACTAAAAAGGAGGTGCATTTTTCAGTTTTGTGTGTGTGCGTGTGTGTGTGGTGGGTATATTTCCATTTTTGCCATACTTTATCTCTTAGAGTAAAAAGATGTTAAGAGTTCAGTGGATAGCAAATTAGTTTTTGTGGGTTTGTAGTGTGTGGATAGGTGGGAAGATTTGTCTTGTAGATGGAGTAGAGGGTTGGCTAGGATTACAGCTGCTGTGTTACAAACATGCAATGAGCGTATATGGTTTCTAGTTGTGGGCTGAGAGGTTCTGAGTTTATCTATTTGTGTTACTCTAGTTTCTAAAGGCTTTTAATATTGAACTTTGTATTTAACAACTGTAAAAGTGATTGGGCAGTGGCTGCTTGTTGATTGTGGCAGAATATTTATTTTCAAGATGAAGTTTGGTATGTTTGTAGTCTGGTCAATCGTGGGTCATTTGAGGACTTGAGGTTGGGTCCTATTTTGAGTTGGAGAGTAGGAGGCTGCTAGGTAAGTATCCATCTTAGATGAAAAAGGGCCAAGGTAATTAAGACTGAAGTAACCTAGAATGATTATTTTTGGAAGAGATGAGAATCTTGGTGATTTGGATTTATTTAGGGATTTTATGCCTACAGGAAGAGCACTGTATTAAGGAGTGACTTGAGTAACCAACCTATTTGTGTACTGTGATAGTAAATGGTGTGCCTTTTTATACAAGTAGCCAAGATCAGTTCTAAAACCTTTAAGTTATTTTACGGTGTCTTAGCCAGTGACTTTAAAGGAAAGCTTCCTAAAATCCCATTTTCCTGGACTTGTTTGAGGAACTAAACATTTCCTTTTTTTAAGAATTTCTCATAACATCAGTGGTGCTACCTGATTTCTTTCTGAAATTATTGGGATAAATTAAAGATCCTACTGTTTAGACCACCTTCAGTCTTCATAGACCCCAAGTGTAGGACCATACCTCTCAACCTCTTAGAGCAAGAAATCTGGACAAAGCCATAAATAAAAGTGGGACAAAGGCCCCAAAATAGGGACAGTTTTTAAATATTGCTCTTACAAATTTCAAAAGTTGATAGAATAACAGGTGTTACATTAGCATGAATTTTCTGGACAGTATGAAGTCTGAAACTCAAGTGTCTGTCATTATTTTTTTAACTTGGATCTTTAATGATTTGCCACTAATTTGCCAGAAAACCACAATTTTATGAAAAACAGACCAAAATTATGGAGCAAAAATCTGGACTTTCTGCGAAAATCAGTACAGTTGAGAGGTATGTGTAGGACTACGACCAACCTCTATGTATCCTGCTCATAAGTATGTCCTAAAAGTTTTCATGAGTTACTCTGCCTGCTAAAATTTTAGTCTGAAAGCCACCATCCACTTTTGGAGTACAGCAAATTTATACCATGCAGATAATGTATTTTTGTGGATCAGGTGACAGGTTGCTAAACGGAGGTACAACAGGCATTTCTTGTTTTTTTTTTTCTTTGTAGAAAACTGAATTTTAGTCACTTCCACTGTATAAGCAGATCTGCACTAATTTCAGAATAGAATAATTTGCACTGAAACTGTTTAAATTGAAAAGCATTTTTTCACATGTTAACGATTCATTTCTAAATGCTGAAATTATCTGAAATACACGTTTGTGAATTCACTAAGTAGTGAACTGCATATCACTTGGGGGCATGTTAGTGGTCAGTATAAAGGATTATTGCATGCTCTGGTGCAGCATACAAAAACACCCGGGTAGGTAAAAGTGCACAACACTTTCAAACATGGCTATATTTACAAGACTTTTGTAAAAGCTCAGACTTCTGCTTGGTGGAATCAAATCCTCAGATACTTGTAACCAAATGTAGACTTTTTTTTGTTTCAGCAGTTTGACTACTGTCAAGCTTTCTCCCTTTTCAGGAAATGTTTTTGAAACTGTCTCAAATTTGCCAACTCTGGGCACTTGTATTTTTCAGGAGGAAATGATTTCCAAATCATGTAGGAGGACACTGTTTTGCATCAACCGGTGCCCTTCCTTCAAGTAATGTAGTCAAATTAATATGGATTATGTTGGTGGTATTGAGTATAACAATTTCCCTCATGCAGACTTGGATAGTTCTTCATACAGAATACAAAATCCTAGCCAGTTCAGTCTCTCTGATCAGGACATGTCCAAGTTAATATAGATCACTAATTGGTGTGAGCCTGCTTAAACTTGTTACTCTCACCATGTAATCAGATCTCTACATCTGCATTCCATTGCCGCTTTCAATCCAAGCCATCACTACGTACCCCATCTTGCAGTTCCACTGAAGCTTTTTTCTTGATTTCTCCCATCATTTACAGTTGACCTAACCAGGTAAATGTATCCTTAGTTTACCTCACCTTCTCCTACAAACCATAATACTGTTATCCCAATAGCTTTACTAACTCATGCCTAGAGTCCTGTGTAGCCCTTTGTCTTCCTACCAGCCTCCTATCTGAAGGATAACACAACTAAGAAAAATGGGAACAAATGCTGTCCTCCATTGCAGTATCCTTTACCTAAGGGATTTCTTGCCAGGGATAGCATGTCTGGCCATTATACAAAAGCATTTAGATTTTGCATTGTACATCACATGTATGCTCCTCACAGAAGATGCAGGGCATGAAGGTGACGTATGGATGCACATACTCAGAACTAATTGCTACTAGTCAGAGCACCATTGTTGAATGCCTGTCTGAATGTCCTTGTGTTGTGCTGGTTACCAAGCTTTGTTTTCAGATTTGGTTTCTGTTTCGGTTTGTTATGGTGCTGAGTTCATGTCATCCAGAAAGGGGAAAATATCAGTGTAGGAGGCAGATTCCCCATAAAGATCATCATGACCAGTGTCTCTCTATTTTGGGTGCTTCCCATGATCAGACACTGCACGCTCTCTGCCAGGTGTTTGTGCCTAAAACCCTAAGTAGTCACCTCCCCTCCTTGTCCATACACATACAGAACCAATGTCTGAAGTTGTTGACTCAGAGTGATGTTGTGGAATCCTCCCATCTCAATGACCAGCCTTCTGCCAAGAAGGCCAAAAAAGTTAGGCATGCTCCAGCTGTTGTCCAACATCCCTTGGACGTCTGTCAAGGCTGGTGACAGCCCAGAGATCTGTCTGGTAGTTGCTTCTGATTTCTCTGCTACAACCCTATCTCAGGCTGGCATGGATCCAGCTTCTTGCACATCCTCAGGCTTTTCAAGCATTTATGCCTAACATTGAGGGGGAACCTTGGCTGATTATTTTCAGAGGGCCAAGGGGGATTCAGATTTTGATTTGAGAGAGGATTTCCACTTCTCAAGTTGCCTGGCACTCACTCAGATGTAGCTGTAATGCAGCTGATGCCTGTTCCAGAGCTGCTGTCTTTGGTTCAGTTATGAGAGATTATTTTTTCTTTGGGCTTTGCCGGATGACATCAAGGCCAAACTTTTAGATGCTCCTTTGAATAATCTTTTTGGATATGCTCCAGCTGAACTTTTCAAGTCTCTCCTGGACAAGGGTAAAACCTTTCAGGAGTCTCCTGTTTCCAAATTTCAGAGGAATTATTCTTCCAAATTTTCTTTTGTTCATATGCAATATCTCCCTCCTCCTCCTCCTAAGAGCAGAAAGGGTTCCAGGTATGTGCCTCCTGCTATGTCTACTCAGACTCCCACCTCCCAGAAACCTCATTTCTAGGATAAACTTGGTTGACTGTTTGCTTCTTCCTGTGCTCAGCAAGGTTGTCTTGTCCCTATCTCTTCCAAATTGAATACAGATGACTTTAGACTTTTGGGTTCATTCCATTATCTGTCAGGGATACTTTATGGTTTAACAATCCCTTCCTCCCTTTTCAGGCATAGCTTAACCTCCTGGGAGACAGCACTCTCATTTCCCAGAGGTTCTTCATTCTGTTTTGGCTTAGGTCACCATTTAGACTGCACTTCCTGCCAAGCAGGGGAAAGATTTTACTACAGGATGTTTCAGGTCCCACAAAAAGGAGGGCACTTTGAGAACAATTCCAGATCTTTCCCAGCCGAACACCTTTCAAGATTCTTTCTTTTTGGATGTTCATTCTGCAAACATTATCTCTCTTACCCCAGGCCTTTCTAGTCTGCCTAGATCTCCAGGATGCACACTTTCACAGCCCCAATCATCCTCTCCAGGAAATGTTTGTTTTTCTTGCATTTTCAGTTTTCTCCTTTGCCCTCTGGCCCTGCTACTACCCAAAGGGTATTCACCAAATGCCTCAATCCTGTCATTGTTGTTTATGGGTTTGAGGAATTTGGATCTTTGCCTGTCAGATCTACTTATTTAAGCCACTTCCAACACTGTGCTGCAGTATCCAAGTTTACAACTTCCCTTTTAGAGTTTGGGGTTCTCCATAAACTTCCATAAATCAGTCCTGACTCCTTCCCAAGATCATATTTTCATCATCTGCAGACTTCAAATGGTTCAGTGCTGGTATCCCTGCATGCCCCCCCCCCCCCCCCCAAGGATCTACTGCATTTTTCCCATCCTGCATTCTGGGGTCTGTCTCAGTCAGGGATTTTCTCAGGGATCTTGGGTTCATGAGTTCCACCATTCCCCTGCTCCGTCTTACCAGGCTCCATATGAGAAAGCTTAAGTGATGCCTCAAGTCAGTCGAGCTCCAACATTGCCACTTCCTGGCACATTCCTTCCCTTTTTCAAGCTTGTGCTTGTGATGGCTTGAACTTTCTCAACCTGGGGCCTCCTTTTCAAGCTCCAGTTCCAACTCAGGAGCTCTTTACTGATGCATCAGATGGGGTGGGATGCCTCCTGTGGGCCCACTCAAGATTCAGGGCCTGCAAACAAATATAAGAAACCTTATCACTAAAGGTCCTAGAGGTCTCTGGCCTCCTCATCAGAGGGCAGAGCATATCAATATAAAGGAGATGAGGGCTCTTCAGGCTTTTCATTCTCTCCTGCAACCCAGGCCCCTCAAATTTGCAGACAATACCACAGTGATGTGGTATGTCAATAAACAAGAGGGCATAAGTATCAAGTGACTCTTAGGCAGTTTACATTCTCTCAGAGCACAATCTGGTGGTAGACTGCTTGATTAGGTCCAGAACACAAGCTCATGAATGGATGCTTCACACAGATGTGTTCCTGGACTTTGTCCATTAGTGGGGTATTCCTTATGAATATCTTTTTGCTTCCACTTTGAACAGCTAACTTATGTTCTGTTACAGAGTTCCAAATCCCCTGACTTGAAAAGTGGATAAACCTGCCTTTTCATTGGAAAGGCACATTTCTGTACAACTCCCCTCCCCTTCCTCTTACCACGATTCTTAAACAAGATCAGTTAGGACTCTCCCAAAATCTTGCTAGTGACTCCTTTTGGCCCAAGTAGCATTGGTTCCTCCTTTATCACTTGGCCAGGGGCAATCACCACAAGTTTCCTCACTTGGTGGCTCTCACACAAGACTAGATCTCTCATCCATCCTCACTTGTCCACTGGTCAACTAAAGTTGTGGGTTATAGGGTTTTGATCCCTTTCAGGCATCTCTTCTGAGGACATCCTTTGGGTTCTGCAGGAGGTCAGTAAACCCATTACCAGGAAATCATTTGTCCAAATGGAAGGGATTTTCTGTCTGGTGCCACTCCCACCATCAGGATCCACTATCTGTGGAGGTTCTTCTGCTTTTCTTATTTCTGTGATTGCTCCATGCTGGGTTGGCACATTCTTCAGTTAAATCTCATCTGCCAGCAGTTTCTGCTTGTCGGTTTCTAACACTTCTTCTGGACCTTAGATTTGAGATCAAGCAATTTCTTAAAACTGTCCTTCATACAGGCCCCCAAAAACCTTTTTTTACCTTCTCAGGACCTCAATTTTGTAATGGAAAATTTTATTCTGGCTCCTTTTTGAGCCTGCAGCTTCAACTTCCTTACAACGTTGTACATGGAAGACTGTTCTCTTGGCTTAGTTCAGCTGGAATGTTTGAATTTCAGGGTGCCATGTCCATTCCTTTTTTTAGTTTTCCGCAGAGAAAGGGTGTCTCTGTACTAATCCTCCTCTTATGCCAAAGGTGGTTAGTGAGTTGTTCCTTAATCATCTAATCCTTCCTCTTTCCCTTCAACACAATCTGCTAGTGAGAAGGTTCTTCCCACCTTGTATTTGCATGCAGCTTAGATATTTGAATAAAGCTAAGGTCATTTGCAAATCTGAGCAGCTTCTTGTTTCCTTTCATTCCAGGACTTTGGGTTTGGCTGTTTCTAAGCAACCCATCTCCTCCTTGATTTCTAAGGCCTCCACTTTTTTTGTTCTTTTCTTGGAAAATGTCTTTCCTTGTAAAGGCAGAGACTAGTAGGGCAATTGCCTCCTCTTGCTTTTCAAGGGTCTAAATACCAACTGCATCCATGAGGCTGCTACTTTGTCTTCTGTTCATACTTTCACTAAGCATTACTAGTTGGATGTCATTACCAGGGCTATCGTACGTGGGTTTGTAGAAGGCTCTTCTTTGCCTTCCTCATCCCAGGCTTCCTCCTTGAGGTTTTGCAGTATTTACCTAAGGGAGAGTACAGCAGTGATAAGGAAGGATATAGTACACTTGTGCAAAGTCTTATAACTGTAGATGACCTCTTCACTGTTGTAGTATTTGTTCCCTCCCTACTACCCCCTTTGTTCTAGCTCTTTCCCTGTACCTTTCTTGTCCTCCTTGCTGAGGGCTCTACTCCTTTCCCCTTTCTCCTTCTGTTCTCCCTGTCTCTGAGGGCATTCTGTTCTTTCTGAAGCTTTTCAGTTCTGTGTGTGTGCACCCATACATCACCTTTATGCCATACTCCTTGCACAGGGAGCATACGTGTGACGTATGAAGATCTAAAAGTTTGGTATACAGGCCCGACATTGGGCTATCCTTGGCAGGATACTCTTTGGTAAAGAACACTACAACAGTGAAGAGAAGGATTATCTACTGTTAGTGTAAAATTTTACACAACTGTACTTTTCAAAAGGCACTTCAAATCTCTGCCCACACCTGCAATTTAGGTTAATGAGGTGAAACACGATTAACATTAATTGTTTTGTATTTATTGAATAACAAGCAGAATTATGCAGTGACAACACATTTATTTTAGGCTGAAAAGTAGATTCTTTTCTTGTGATTATTCAGTAAATATCAACATGAAATGCATATACCATTTGCACTGAATGTTTCCATTCCCTTTAAATGTTTGGTTTGTTAAATGGCTTGTTCCACAGGAAAGAATCTTCAGTACAGTGGAAGGGAGAAAAACTCTAGTGTTTGCAGAAGTTAAGATATAAGAACGCAATTAATGAACAATAAATGATTTATTCTGGTAGAACAGCAAGACTATAATCACCATAGGAAAAGCAATGAATAACATGCAAATGAAGTAAGACAACATTCTAAAATCATTATCTATATGCTTTCATCTGTACTGGAGAGGTGGGCAGAATATAACAGCAGCTAAACTGGCAAATCTAGATTGAATCATTTTAGTCACTATTTATAAAATGAAAGGAGTAAAGAGCATTTCCTAGATGGCTCGAAATTTCATTTCTGTAAGTTTGAAGGAATAGTAATTGCCTTTTGCATGTGTCCATGTGACTCCGTCCTCTTTATTATTCCCCCCGTAATATTTCCCATTGAGGTTTGACTTATAACAGTTGTCATACCACCATGCGCCTTTATAAACTGAAGTACATCCTTTGTTGGGACCGTTAGCATCATCCTTTGTGGAAAATTGCTTGCCAGAATGATAAGACAGTGAATCTCCTACAAAAAAGAGGAGGAATTATTCTTTCAAAGCACTGTTGGATTTCAGTAATTTATGTTACTCAGAACTGCCAAGTCTTTAAGCATTGTTTTAGAAAATAGTTTTCTGTTTCTATAATGTTTTTATATTTTTCAAAAGAAGGATAATAAAAAAGAGGTAAACTGTGAAACAGTCCTAAAAAGCAACATATTTTCGTCTAGATTTACAACATGAAAATAAACTTCTGATAGTACACACCTGGCATGTTTCTAAAATGCATTTTAGCCTTTCTAATTATATTTACTAAAACAGAAATTGGGAATGTACACTGTGTTAGAAGCATGTTCTAAATATGACAATAGGGAGGCGGAGTTGCTATTCTATTTAAAAACACACTCAACCTCCAGCCTCTGCAAACCCCACTTCCCAAATTCCAAAATGCTGAAACATTAGGCTCAGTTCTATCTCTAAACAACAAAAAGAGAATTAACATCCTTTGTAGTTATATCCCTCCAGGAAATAACTCAGCAACAATAGAGGAAATCTTACAATGGGCTACAACCAACCTGCCACAAGAAACCATATTGTTAGGAGACCTAAATCTAGATTGGCAATCCTGTAATTCTAGCAATCCCACAAACCATATTAATTTATTCAGGTTCTCTCAACTAATTCAACAACCCACCAGAGTGGATAAAAAATCCAAGAAACAGTCAACTCTTGATTGGACTTTAGTAAACTTCCCTAGTCAAAATTCTCATGGGCTGTCTACCTGACTCACTCAGCGATCACTGCCCCACTTTCCTTCTTCGTAAAAAGTTATACATAGCCAAACCCATACTGTATAAGGAAACTAGAAATGAGCACAAGGTAAATCCACAAATTCTCAATAGTATATTACGACAATGTAATTGGCAGCCATTACATACTCTGGAACTAGACCAGGCAGTTAAACTTTTCAATAGTACTTTTATGAATGTTTTGAATACAGTAGCTCCCATTAGAAAACTTAGAACCAAAGTAAACTATGCCCCTTGGCTGACTAGGACCACAAAAGGCTTACTACAAGCCAGAGATAATGCCTGGAAGATCTGGACAAAGAACAATACTAGCTTAAATAGACAGAACTATCAACAACTTCGTAATCAAGCCAAAAGACAAACAAAGCTAGACAAACAAAGCTACTTCCTAAATCTCCAAAACAAACATTCTAAAAACCCCCAAAAGTTCTGGCATGCTATTAACTCCCTTCTAAAACCTGGTAAAACTACTACCCCAGCTCCCAACACAAATACCACTAATGACAGCTTAGCCTCTCAATTCAACCATAATTTCATAGACTCTATTCTATCACTATCTACTCAGCTATCTAGCAATAACCCTATATCCACCCCCACTAAGGACCATAGTAATATACCATCTTTTACTCTCTCTCCCATACCAACCTCCATAGTCAAAAAGCTACTCTCAAAACTAAAACCTACCACTCTTGCAGCTGATGGCCTACCCAGTAATTTCCTAAAACTAGCATTTGAATCTCTAGCCTACCCTGTCTAAATTCTGATTAACCGCTCCATAAAAGAAGCTTACATCCCTCAACTATGGAAGGTATCACATATTATCCCCCTACACAAAGGTGGTAACTCCTACGAGCTATCAAACTACCGCCCCATTGCTATCCTATCCCCCCTGTCCAAACTCCTTGAAAAATGTATTCATACCCAAGTGATGCATTTCTTAACCTCACATAATCTGCCCTCCTCAACCCAGCATGGCTTCTGCCCAAACCACAGTACAACCACTGCTCTTCTGTCTTTCACTAACCAGGTTAACCATTTTAGAAATAACAACAACTTTGTATCTGCCATATTCTTAGATCTCTCTAAGGCATTTGACATGGTCTCACATAACCTACTTCTAGAAACACTATCATCAATGTCCTTTGCCCCCTCTACAACTGCTTGGTTCAAAAACTATCTCTCTGATAGGAAACAATCAGTCAAATGGCAAGGAGTACTATCACCTTTACTATCATCCACCATAGGTGTTCCACAAGGCTCAGTACTAGGCCCATTACTATTCACTATTTTCACCAACAGACTACACACCTCCACACTGCATGCATCACTTATACAGTACGCTGATGACTCCACCTTAATCTGCTCAGCCCCATCCCTTACCACTCTTCAAAACCTTACCCAGGAATCCTTCAACTCCATTGAAAAATGGATTACTGATATCCAACTGATTCTTAACCCCAACAAGACAAAACTACAACTATTCACCCCAAGCAAATACAAACCCACACCCCTTTCTTTCACTATCACTTCCAAAAATGGCACCACAATTTCCCCCTCCCTCCATACAAAACTCCTTGGTATTGAAATAGATAAAGATCTTCACTTCGATGTCCATATCTCTCAAACCATTAAGAAAGTACATAAAAAATTAGGAACACTGTATAAACACAAACACTTCCTAACAGACCAAGCACGAATCACCCTAGCCCAAACCCACCTTCTATCTACCCTAATGTATGCATCTCCAATCCTAACCCACATTAGGAAAACAGACATGAACAAACTAGAGTCATGTTGCAATAAGATTGCTAAATTCGCCAATAACTCTGTTTTTCGTAGCCATCATTGCCTTGCTCTAAAAGAGCTACATTGGTTAGAACTTCCTCATTTAATTAGTTACCACCAACTAGTCCTCACCTATAACATCCTAAAGAATCCCCACAAGATTCCTGCCCTGAACCAACTACTTAACCAATACTCAGCAAGCCGTCCACTCCGCTCATCCAACAAAACCCTTCTGCATATAACTCAAGCCAACAACACTGCAGGTAAAGCTCTTTTTGCTCATACCATAGCAAAGATGTGGAATAACCTCCCCCAGAATATTTCCTCAGCACCTTCTATCACACTCTTCAAAAAAATCACTCAAATCACACCTCTTGCATTCCTGGCTCTGTCCTTGCATCACATAAATGCTTCCCTGCTCTCCTCATATACTTCCTACCTTACTCTATATTCTGCTTACTATCTCTATTACAGTACTAACTTCTCCTCAAAACTGCCATTCAGGGCCTTCCTGTGGTCATGCTCAAACCTGCTCAGCAAAAAATATTGTCTGTTTATACTGGCATATGTGATGTATCTGATTGTATTGTTACAATGAAGTCCTTTCGTTAGTTTTGAACAAATCACTTTAATCATGTTTTTCTTGCATGTAATATCTTGTATTGTAAATAATATCTAGTATTGCATATGTTATCACTGAACATATAGTATAATAGTGGAGCTTTTCTCCCCGGGACTCCGCTGTAAATGGACCTCGCTCCAGTCGGACTTTCCCGGTCAACAAATGTAAAATAAATAAATAAATAAAATATATTCTGAACATGTCCTTGTTTGTAATAGCATTGCATGAACTTCATATCTATCTTGCCTAATCACTTGGCAAAGAATCACCTTGCACATAACTACAAGGTCACCCTTTAATTTGGCAATCTGAAACCAAGCACAGACTGACAGGGAATGCAGTCAGATGTTCCTGTCAAAATAGAGAATGGAAAATAGCGACATACAATTTGAATCGATAGGCATTTTGTGGTACAGAATCACACTGCACATAAATACAGTTTCATCCTTGTAACAAATGTCATTTGGGACAAAGTTGCAGGCCACATGGCTGATAAAAGGAATATAGTGCTCAATATACACCACAACACCACAGTAGCACAAATTTCCCATGGAAAACTATGACTGGGGACTTCTACATTGGGGTTCAGTATTATCTTAATAATAATATGCATTAGTCATTTTATGCAGTGCACTATTTTACCAGTGTTTTCTGCTTATAGCAGTAACCCCACTGCTGAATCTAACAGACAAGATCTATTTCTCCAGGGTACAGCCATATTACAGAGCTATACCTGCTTATACCCATGAATTTTCATTTTTTTTGGTCAGTTGTTTAGGTCTAGTAGGAGGCAAATATGTTACAAAATCCAGCTAGTGCTGCTTGTATATGTTAGCAACATCCAGCTATACTCTGCTTGGAGGTATTTTTGGAAGAACACTGTATACTCTGTAGGAGAAATGGTTCTCCTATGTACATTTGTGAAAAACTCCAAGCAGTGGTCAAGCTGAATATATACTTCTAGAGCATTTCTTAACATATGTAGTATGTTCTGTTTATACCCTGATTATAAGTAATTAGTCTTGCCTATTATAATACCACACACTCATTACAAGTCTTTGCCCTACAGAGATTGCTATCCCCTTATGCATCTGTCTATTCAGAATCTTTATCCATGCTTTTGTTACCTACATAGACAATTTCCGGTTGTGATATTTTAGTTTAAAGCAGACTATGCTGAGAATGAATGGAGCAACAAGAGCATAACTCCAATATATCTGTAATGCATTGTATCCAGAAAGTCGCTGAGTGAATAACTCCAATATATCTCTAATGCATTGTATCCAAAAAGTCGCTGAGTGAATAACTCCAATATATCTCTAATGCATTGTATCCAGAAAGTCGCTGAGTGAATAACTCCAATATATCTCTAATGCATTGTATCCAGAAAGTCGCTGAGTGAATAACTCCTGTATATCTCTAATGCATTGTATCCAGAAAGTCGCTGAGTGAATAACTCCAATATATCTCTAATGCATTGTATCCAGAAAGTCGCTGAGTGAGGTACACTACATATCACTTTGAAAAAAAATTCTGGAAGGCCTGACAGGTGTGTTTTTTCTGTCACATTACCTTGAAAAAAATATATATACTTAATTCAACAGGCTGTTTCCAGACTTTCCACTTGTATACCAGCCATTTTACTGCAAACACTGAATACTACAGCTACCATTTATCTAAAGGAAAATAAGCCACAGTTTGCAGTATCACAATACCAGTAATATGGGGTGGCACAGTGGCACAGCAGAGAGTGTTTTTACCTCACAGCAAGAGGCTTCCCAGTTTGATTCTTAGTTGTGTGCCTTCCTTGTGGAGTCTCCATTTCCTCCCTGTGTTGAGTGGGTTTCCTCCTGTTGCTCTGGTCACAGGTGGATTGGTTACTCGAAATTAGCATTGTGTTTGTGGTATGAAAACTAACGCAGCAGGACTAGCCACCCAGTGTTGTAAACTTTGGTTCTACATAGTTGTCAATGTTGAAGTGAAACTGCAATTCTATGTGCAAAAATGGGGAAAAAGGGGTTGTGGATGGATAATTTGGCATACAAAATAGTAGGAAATATGTGAGAGAAATATAAGGCATTTTGAAATGTAGACGGAATAAAAAGGCCATATGAAAATAAGGGTAGAGTATTGTGAAACTGTGAATTGGAAAAAATAGGGCAGAGTGTGTAAGCTAAGTAGGAATGCATGGTATAGCATCATTATGGAGAGGATTTAATATGTGAAGCCCTGGTAGCAAAAATGTGAGTATTAAAGGGGCAGTAAAGGATAGTCAGGTTATATTTAGAAGGGTTAATGAAATATCAGATTTTGAATGGAGACCGAACATGCAAAATCACCAGACAATAGGAAAACTATAAACAGTTGAGTTAATTGTCAGGTATGAAAAGCTGATTAACTTTTTATGTATGCATTACTGTAATGTGACAATTAAGTATGGGGAAGATATAAAAATGAGTATCAGTTTGAATATTTTTGAAACTTAAATTTGCATATAATATGTTATGCTAGATGGCACAATGCATCGATATAAAAATGAGTATCAGTTTGAATATTTTTGAAACTTAAATTTGCATATAATATGTTATGCTAGATGGCACAATGTCGTCGAGGTTAGTACTGTCACCTTAGAGCAAGAAGTTCTCCAGTTTGATTCTCAGATAGGGTTCCTTTTGTGTGGGGTCTGCATATTTTCTGTGCTCATGTGGGTTGACTTTGGGGGCTGGTTTCCTCCGACAAACCAAAGACATGCAGTAGTTAGATTGGATACGAAAGTGGCCATAGGTGTGTATGGTGTTGAAGAACAACTGCAACAGGGCTAGCCAACTGGTAGTGTGAACACAGAGATGATTGTCACCTCGAAATAACACCCTTTCCATATGAGCAAAAAATGGGATAAGGGGGTTATGGACGGATGTTATGATGGAAAGAGAGAATAAAAATATCATGGCTAGGATATCAAGTACTGTATGGATAATATCCAATAGTAGACATTAATACTTGTTGTATAATATGTGGGATTGTGAAATTATTGTGGAATAAAAGGAATAGTTGTGGAATAAGGGCCCAGGGCACAGAATGTGGAATATTAAAATATGTTGAAAGGGAATGTATGTGAATTTATTTTTCCTGTTCTGAAAAAGTATTTTTGTTGCATTTTGTTATATAAAGTGAAAAAGTTGTGTAAAAGAATATGATGTATGTAAAGACTATATTCTTTTTTAAATGTGTGTCTATGTATATTTAGCAATGTACTTTCAAATGTGTTGCAGTATGTGGAAAGTTTTCCACACCTATGTAGCTAGGCAGTCATTTGTAGTAGTTAACAATTAATGCTGTACAAAACAGAGTAGCCTGGGGCTAGAAGTACCTGCACTGAGAGCTGAAAATAGACCTGTTTCTTGCTGCATGAAAACCAGTTTCCTGAAGGGGCTTTGTAAACAACATTAAGCCTGAGAAAGTAACTAAAGGTACTGTCTAATTTTCATTTTTGAAGTGGACCAATGTGTTTTTTTGTGTTACTAATTCCCTATACTGTTGTACTTTTTTTTTTTAAGTATGATTTCTTGGTAACCCAACCATGGATAAATTACTACAGAGACCTGGGAAATCATAGATGAGAGTGACCAAAAGTTGCTGCAGCTATACAAACAGATAGTCCAGGACAGAGTAGATACCAACCTAAAGACTGTGTTGTTTAGTTGTATTTGCTAACTGCAGCAGAGCACTGATCCACATGGGACTTTTTCAGACTTGGCCTGAGAGCCCTGCTTGCTTAAATGACTTGTGCTAAGTCACACCGATAAGTAAATGAAGGCTGTGGGAATTATTTAGGTTCATAGGTTAGTACTAGGCTAACTGCCCTTTCGAGACATTTTTAAGCCTAGCCAATTATCCCTTGTGAGACTCAAACCCTGCACCTTGTGTTTGCAAGGCAAACACCTTAACCATTAGGCCACCTTGTACCACAGCAAACAGCTTGTTAACAGCTCATAACTAGGGAAGATGTCCTAGAATTTTTTTAGTGACATTTCAATGCTATGTCACCACAAAAAAATGGAAGTGAGCAGACTGGACAAGAATTCTGTCATCCCAGCTGAAATGAAAGACACTGAAAACATTAATGGACACGAACGAGGCTAACCACATAAACTGTAATGAACTTGAGAAAAAATTACTCAATGCTGGTTTAACCCCTGAGGTACAGGCTATAAAATTTATTTGCTGGACTTTTAATGCAGATAAACCAAAGTGCACAGATGCATGACTCAAAGTGCATTTTAAAGTTCTGGCTTCAACCTGATAACCTGGTAATCTCCCATGAACATAACTCAATAGCCTTTACAAGCCCAGCCAATATAACCTGATTTTACCCAGTACATGGCCTCTAGGGGCAGAAGGATGACATGGGTTTGTGCAGATTCATTGGGTAATATTTTTTTAGAGGAAATGGGCACATTATAAAATGAAACAGAGTGTTGCTTTGAAAACTGAAATTCATGTGTTAACAAGGATGCTGCAATATGTAGGGTAATTGAGATAGTGTTGTAGCACTGTTATACATAAGGTAGTAAAATGTGCTGTACTTTAAGATTTGAGTGGCCCCAATGTGTAGGCATTACATAAGTAACAACCAAAAAGTGGAAGAAGTATTCACAGTGAAAGCAAAGATCAGCCCATTACAGTTGTAGAAATTCAGACAGTTCATGGGAAAATTGTTGGACCCATAATGGCTGTAAAAGAGAGACCAGCAACCTGATGCACCCTTCACTAAAAAAAAACTGGAAAGGCAGACAGCAAGACAGTAGCACTCGTATAGAGATCCAGAGCCAAGATCAGAAGAAGGGAATAGGCATAGTGACTATAAAAGGAGCTAGAATTGGGTTATGGTACAATGGTTAAGGTGTTTACCAAAGATGCAAAGTACATGGTTTCTCACCTTTGAAATGTGAAATTGGCAAGGCCTAAAATGACCTAGAAGGCCAGGTAGCCTAGTAATTACCTATGAACATATAAGGATAAAGGATCTTGTCATCAGAAGAAAAAACACCAATGACAAAGTAGCAAAAACTGCAAACTATCAGGATAGGATTGGGCATGAACTGACAGAAGAAAAATCAGTTCAAAACAGAAATGTACACTGAAATGCACATGAAAAGACAGTTAGAAAAGGGAATGCACACAGATGAAAATAGTCATAACTTAGGGAGTACAGAAAGTTAAGTAAACATGAGAATGCAGTGTTCTGATTTATGGTACACAGCTGTGTGTGGGTATATTAGGATTTACCATGCATGGTAAATCTTATGATCCAGCAAGCCCAGTAGTGGGTAAATCCTGATATACCCACAAACAGGAGAGGATTTTTGCTATTATATAATGACATTAAGAAAAAATGGCTTACCTTTCTTAAATGTCTTTGAGTAATGGAGCTGTAGTGTTCTTCCATGTTCTTCCTTGTTTTTTAATGTACTGCTCATGCGTATGGAACTTACTTTCCCATGCTTGTACAGTATATCAGTGCAGTGCAGAAGTAGTAAAGGGAAAAGAGAATCTCTATTGCTGTTAAGAAAACTAGACAGAGCCAAATATAATGGAGGGACAAAGGTCCAAAAATAGAGACAGATTTTAAATATTGCTCTTATAAACTTAGCAGGTTGCTTGAATAAATTGTGTAGCATTAATTTTCAGAAGAATATGAAGCATGAACCTGAAATGTCTGTCATTTAATAACTTTAATCCTCAGTGACTTGCCAGAAGTTTTGAGGAACAGACCAAAACTAGAAGGCAAAAATCTGGACATCTGAGAGGTATGACTGCCAAGATTTTGCAAGGGATAGTGTAGAAATAGAAGGAAAGTCAGATACATTTCTGATTCCTTAGTTTTGCAGACTATACTTAATTTTTCTCAAATTTTGATCTGTCTGTTAGCTTATAATAGAAAGACTGGAATGGTGCTTCAAATGCTAGACTTTTTTCTGTTGGTATATGTTAAATTTACAACAGGCATGCTGATTGGGATGTCCAATCAGCATTCTCATTTTTGTATAGTAATGACCAGTTGTATAATTGCTGAGTAAATATTATGCACATGACAGATGGTGAAAGTGTCATGTATATACCAAATATTTAGAGTATTTTCTATCATCCTTCAGTGGCAAATGCATCAGCTCAGCTGCAAAGAATAAGGCAATAATTATTGTAGGTCATTTTGTTGCAGTTTGAAAGTATTTTATTTTGACAGTTGATTCAGCATTTTAATGCATTTTTTCTTGTTGCAGTTAAACATTATCAAGTTACAACAGATTGTTTACTTTAATGCAAGTAAGTGCTTAAATTTGAGTCTACTGAATGATTCTGGTTTAAATGGTTGCCTTTTAAGTAAAATTTGAATCTGCAGTTGAGTTTTATGCAAGCTAGATTTTGAGACTTCTTGAGTGGACAGTCAAAGGCAGTTTTGTCTAATGAAATTTACAGATTTAGAACTTGTAGAGGTTTACACAGCCACAAACTAATGCTTCAATTATTACTCTAAGCAAAGTAGAGGTGTTTATTGCTAGCTTACTTCAGGTGGCTAGATTTACTATTAGTATGTTTCAAAAAATAAGCTGGAGATGTATTTTAAAGCTATTTGCTTTATTTCAGTATCAGTTGATTTCATTATCAAAAGCAAAACTCCAATACAAATTTCAGAATTGATGCATACTTCTGACAGAGAACCAACTCTTATCCTAGTATCTGTACCTGTACTACTATAACAAGAAGCTGAGAAATTCTTGGTTCATTAATAAAAGTCTAGTTACTTCATGATAAGGCACTAGAAATTTGAAATAGTTTTTTTAAAGCAGTGATTGATTTATCTTTGTGCAAACCATTGCAACAAACTTCACAACAGTGAACTAAATGTTAAGTTCCTAAATGTTTGTTTTTATTTATTCTTTGCTGACCGGGAAACCTGAAGTGGTATTTATAATACTAGGGACAATTTGGCCTGGGCATCTGGGAAAGTCCCTTTCTCCTGCATAGGGAGAAAGCATTGTGTGTGGCACTCTTCCGGTTTCTGTTCCAAGTGTGAAGGCAACCCAGAGAAACAGGAGGAGCAATGGAGGAAGAAACCTTGTTGAAGGAGCTGTTAAGCAGTTCAGAAATGGTAGAATCACTACAGATGTGGAGGTGGATGCAAAGATTGTCGAAGTGCCTGCATCGGAAGAGGAGAATGTGGGGCTTAGTGATGTGGTGGATGAACAGCTAGCTGATACTAAAGTGATGTTTCAGCAGAAGCTGTTTGTAAGTGAGCTGGAGAGTCACACAGGATGTATTATTACAACCCTGCAGTCCAGGGAGTTGTGGGTTGATTATTTGGAGGAGTTAATAGATCATAATGAGAAGGAGAATGAGGCAACAGCATCGTGGAGCAAGATAATGGAGAAAGAAGGGAGAAGACATTCATCAGAAGAGATGGCCTATGTCTAAACTGTTAAAGGAGAAGAAAAGTTAAAGGGTATACCATTTAAATAAGTAGTAAAAAGTACAAAGGACTGACTGGCAGGGATGAAGTCTGGGACTCATTGACTGGGCCATTGGGTGTCTATGCAAAAGAGGTAAGAACATTTATTTTGATTAATAGAGACTTTTTGTGATTTATTTGAAAATGGACAATATATGGAGAATGTCTTAGGAAACTGATTTAAAAAATGTTTATCATTGGTCAGAATGCTCAAGTCTTGTATTTAAACTAAGAAAAGGATAATGGTACAGTTTAGAACAGAAGTGGAGGCTGCTGAATTAAACATACATTTAATGACTGCAAAGATGTGATGGACACTACAGTGATTTATGATGAAAGAGGACTGTGGACTGGAGGTTAGGAATGTGGGGTTATACTGAAAGTGTGAAGCATATACCAAGTGTTATAAATGTGAATGGTAATAGTTTTTTTTCAGAAAAGATGATCACTTGATTAGTGAATGTAACAAAAGTTTTATATATGGACAGACTGCATGAAAATATGAAATGTAAAAAGTGTGGCAATACAGAACATGTTTGGCTAGATTGTGAAAATGAGGAGCAACAAATTGAACAGATTATGCAATATGTGGATCATAGAAAAAAATACAATACAAGAAAGTCAGAATGAGGTAGACAAGATTACAGATACAAATGTTGAAGACAAAAAGAGGACAAAACTGATAACTGAAGATGAGTATGTGGATTGGCAAATAGTGAAAGGAAGAAAGAATTATGTAGTAAAAAACAGTTAAAGGAGAAGAAAATACAAAGGTGTGTTAGTCAAAGAAATTAAAAAAAGGTAAAGGATGAGTTCTTCCTTTTATTTTTTCCCCTCTTTATTAGAAACTGAAAATATTAACTAATGTCAATAGTATGAAAAATGTTGAGGAGAATTGGCATATTAGATTGGTGTGCATTAAATGCTAAGATGATTATATTGGAGGATATTAGATTATTAACACCAGAAGAAAGAGTACAAGTAGAAAAATTATGGAACGGTTTGGAATATGGGAAAGGAAATCTGTTCAGGTATATGTATATTATGTCAAGATAACATTAAAATATTAGATGGCACAATAGTGGAATTAAGACGCATTACTAAAATGAACATTTTCAGAATTGCCTTATATGCTTATATCATCATAAAAGAAAAGTTAAAAAAAATAAATTATGTAGGTGTTAGCACAAATATAATAGGAGATTTCAATTGTAATTTAAGAATGAACAGTAAAAATGATATGATAAAATAGTTAATCATGAAATATGGCAAATTATATGTACCAGACTAATGACTAGACTTATAAGTATGACTGAAATTGATTATTTTTTTATATCAGAAGGGTTAAGGAGTGAAACAGACTGGGTTTTCTGATTTAGCAATATGGCTGAGAATACATGAAAAAGATTATATAAAAATAGGAAAAGGAATTAAAATACTAGCCGAAGAAAATGGAGCAAGATGACAAGAAAGTAATGTACAAACCATGGGAGAATCATATAGATATGAATGTTTTATGAAAATTGGACCACTTGGTGGATTAGCTTTAAAGAAAAATATAAAGGATGTTTTTTATAATGTATTGAAAACAAGAGAAAAAAAAAGCATAAGATATTAACTCAAGAAATAATTTCAAGGTATAGTGAAGAAAGAGAACATTCTATGTGAAGGGAAAAGAAATGTATGAAAGGAATCAAAGATCAATAAGCTTTTATATAAGCAAAGTTATTATTTACAAGGGAAAAGTGGCACCTCATTTAAGTAAATTAAAGAAAACAATAAGTTAAAGAATAAAGAAGGAATAGAAGTAAAATACAGGAAGGTATAAAATAATTCATTAAGGAATATATATTTGATTTGTATATTAAAGAAATATAGAAAATATGAAACAAGAAAAACATCGAGAATAAATATCTAGAGAAGTACAATTATTAAAGAATTAAATGAAGTGTTAAGACACAAATATGAAGACATCAACAGGCTTATATGGTATTGAATATAATATGTACAATGATATGGAATATTGGCAAAAAGATACATTTGTAGAAGTATTGAATAGTTGGAAATGGGAATAAGTTACAAAGAAATATGTATAGGGGTTATAAAATTTATATGGAAAAAAGACAAAGATGATGTAAGGAATTGGAGACCTATAACTCTAAATAATATGGGTCTATATTACATAGATGAACACTTAAATGTTCGACTCTCTAAAGGTCAACCTGCACCCCTCACACCCCCTGCTACTTAAATATACCAACTCTACGATCGCACTTCCATGCACTACAGTGTAGAAATGGGAAATTTCCCATTCCCTACACTGTAACACAATCTTGGAGTTGGTATATTTAAGTAGCGGGGGGCACAGCCCCCCACATGAGTGCAGTGGGGTTTGCCCCCCTGCTTATACCCTTTAGATTTTTTTACTTTTTTTTTTTTTTTAATTTTTAAAAGTATTCGAACATTTGCATGTTCTATCTCTAAAGTTCGACCTTTAGAGATTCGAACATTTAAGCGTTCATCTATCTAATATAGACTCATAATACAGATAAGAGTTTTGAGAATCATAATTAAAATATTAACAAATAGAATGGGAGAGTTATATGAGTAAGTTGTATTTGGCAGAAAAGGTAAAGGAGCATAAGACTTGTTATGGATTGTTAAAGTAGTGCATTATAAAAATGTTAATGCAAAAATGATGATAGATTTAAGTAAAGTATATGATAGAATTCAACATGAAAAATTATGGGATATCTTAAAGGCATATAACATTAGCAAAAGAATAATAATGTAATTAAATCAGTTTGATAGAAATATTATTAAACAATGTCACTGGACGGATTAATGAATAGCTTCAAATAAGATTTAATTAGACAAGGATGTCCAGCTAGTAGCAGTATATTTTCATTGATTATGAATGATAGTAAGCTGTATTAATAAAATGATAGATAAGGCAGGATATAGAATACTGAATGAACTACAATTACCAGTAATGTACACCTATGCAGATGGTATTGTAACAATCACAAGTAATAAAAATATATGGAAACGAAATAAAATTGGATTATGTATAAAGAAAAAAATACAGGTTTTTGTCTGATAGGAAACAATGACATACATTTTAATATGGAGTTTATAGAAGTTTTGGAAATTTATATGGACAAAATGTATATGTAGAAGAACAATGAAAAATATTTAAAGAAATAACAGATGACATTATTTTGGAAATCGTTTTGATTTTCATATAGGAAGAAGGTTTACTTGATACAAATGAAGTGGTAGGAAAATTGCTTATATAACTAATTACATGATTCCTATAAAATATGAAAGAGTTAATGAGCAATTTCTTTTTTATGGGTTCCAGACTGAATCTGGTTAAGGGAATTATATATGACCAAAAAAAAAATACTAGGATTTTTGAATCCAATAGTGAATGCAGCATCAATGAACTTGTATAAAACCTTGAAATGTTATATAAAAGGAAGAAATGTTGATATTGTCAAAAACAAATGTTTTAGGAGAAAATGGAGGCAGATACATGACTTAGAATATGAAAATGCATTAAGAGCATCAAAATAAAATTATGTCATGGAAATTAAAAGCAGAAAGTTGAGAAGGCTAGAAAAGAATGGCACCAGAATATTATGCACACTTTTTATTACATTGATTCATGGGAAGATTTAGAAATAGAGAAAAAAGAAGGCAATAAAAATGAGATTTGTATGGTATAAAAACATCATGAATGCAATGATTTCTTATAGAGACTGTCCATAAGAAGTTTGCCTGTTAAGGTAAATATGCCATATAAAAGGATACAACATGGAATATGTCATACATGTGGGGAATATGAACAGGTGTTTTTTTGAATTGTATAAGGGCAAAGGATTTATGGAATGGAATATGTAAATGTATGTTAAAAGAATTTAAAAAAGTGGAACGGATAAACATGAGTATGACTGAATTTGATTTCTATAGTGGTAAAGCAAGAATGTAAAGAAATGTACATAGATTATGTCATATGGACATTATGGACTGAATATGATTAGTGATCAGCAGTATGGTTTCATGCCGGGAAAGAGCACTACAGATGCAATGTTTGCTCAGAGTGTTGATGGAGAAATATAGAAAAGGTCAGAAGGAGTTGCATTGTGTCTTTGCTGACTTGGAGAAAGCATATGATAGGGTGCCTAGAGAGGAGTTGTGGTATTGTATGAGGGAGTCAGGAGTGGCAAAGAAGTATGTAAGAGTGGTACAGGATATGTACAAGGGTAGTGTGACAGTGGTGAAGTCTACAGTGGGAGTGACAGATCCATTTAAGGTGGGGTGGGATTACATCAAGGATCAGCCCTGAGCCCTTTCTTATTTGCAATGGTGATGGACAGGTTGACAGACAAAAGCAGACAGGAGGCTCCATGGACTGTGATGTTTGCAGATGACATTGTGATCTGTAGTGAGAGTAGGGGCCATATTGAGGATACCTTGGAGAGGTGGAGATATGCTTTAGAGAGGAGAGGAATGAAGGTCAGCAGGACTAAGACAGAATATGTGTGTGTGAATGAGAGGGAGGACAGAGGAATGGTGAGGATGCAAGGAGTAGAGTTGGTGAAGGTGGGTGAGTTTAAGTACTTGGGATCAACACTTCAGAGTAATGGTGAGTTTGGAAGACAGGTGAAGAAGAGAGTGCAGGCAGGGTGGAATGGGTGGAGAAGAGTGTCAGGAGTGATTTGTGATAGATGGGTACCAGTAAGAGTGAAAGGGAAGATATACAAGAGGGTAGTGAGACCAGCTATGTTGTATGGGTTGGAGACGGTGGCATTGACAAAAAGGCAGGAGTCAGAGCTGGAAATGGCAGACTTAAAGATGTTAAGATTTGCACTGGGTGTGACAAGGATTGACAGGATTAGGAATCAGTATATTAGAGGGTCAGCTCAGGTTGGATGGTTTGGAGACAAAGTCAGAGAGTCAAGATTGTGTTGGTTTGGACATGTGCTGAGGAGGGATGATGGGTATATTGGGAAAAGGATGCTAAGGATGGAGCTGCCAGGTAAGAGTAAAAGAGGAAGGCCTAAGATAAGGTTTATGGACGTGGTGAGAGAGGATATGCAAGTGGTTGGTGTGACAGAGATATATGCAGAGGACAGGAAGAATTGGAAACAGATGATCCACTGTGTTGACCCCTCATGAGTACAGCCAAAAGAGAAGATGACCGAAGACAATATAGACAGAAAGTTAAAGTATAATGGAAAACGGATGTTAACGATTTTGGAGAATATATGATTCTGGTTGTGCACTAAAGGGTGGGGGTCAGACTTAACACAATGTAGAAAATGTAAAAGTTTATAAATATATGTAAATGCATCTATGTGTGTGTGTATATATATATATGGGTCTAGGACGATTGAACGAAAGTTCAATTGTCCGAAACCAAATCACCGAATCCACTTTAGCGAATGTGCTTTTTGCCAAAAAAGCACTTTCGCTAAATTCCCTAAGAAATAGTAAAAAAACAAACACAAAAAACACACAATTAATGTTTATGCAGGGGGAAAGCCCCCTGCACCCCCCCATGTGGGGGGCTGTGCCCCCCACACCCCCTACTTTTATATTCTCAGTCTGAGATCATACTACAGTGGGGAAAAGGGAATATTCCCTTATCCCACTGTACTACGATCTCAGCAACAGCCATTCCTCCACAATTCCCCTTACCTTTTAGCATACTTCCGTGAAAGTGCTTTTTCGGCAAAAAGCACTTTCGTGCAAGTATGCCCGGCCGTTTCAGTTTCAGAGAAATGGCCATTTGGCAAATTGTCCGGGACACGTTTGTGTGTGTGTGTGTGTGTGTGTGTGTGCTCGTATATATATATATATATATATATATATATATATATATATATATATATATATATATATATACAACTCTCTTTGATGGGTGTCGGAGATATTTTACACCCACATGAGCTACCACCAAGTTGAGCAGATGAGGTCTGTCTAACTTCTCCTCCAAAAGGACAACACACTCTGGAGTGAAGTTGCTCCCCCCAAAACAAATTCTGAGTGTCAGCTAAAGATCTGCTTGGTATGGGAATTAAAATCCTTCTGCACTAAAAGTGTGTTACTGACTGCACCACTGCCACTGAAACTTATCCACCGAGACTCTCTTTTCAGATAGGTATTTTCACTGTCTGACTGTACTTTCCTATGTTGCAATATGTGACTGTTTTCATTCCCCATTACACACTGTCAGTATATGCTCTCCTCGTACCTCTCAACAGGACAGATTTTCACGGAATGTCCAGATTTGTACCTTGTATATTTGGTCCTTATAAAATTTTGGTTTTCTGACAAATCATTGAAGACTGACATCAAATACAAAATGATGACAGACATTTGAGTTTCAGACTTTATACCCGTCAGAAAATACATAATGCAAAACCTGTTCTAGCAACTTTTTAACTTTATAGGAGCAGTATTTAAATTTTATCCCTATTTTTGGGCCTTTGTCCCCCCATTCTTTCTAGCTTTGTCCAGATTTCTTGCACTGAGAGGTTGAGAGGTATGGCTATCTTCAACTCCTGAACTACTCTGCTATTCTAGCCTATCGTATTAAGTTTTATTTCAATGTATAATTTTTCAGAATGTCATAAAACACTCAAAATATAATTTGTATCTCAGTGAGATGTCTTTCCATACCACTGTGGCAGTATTCTTTACAATAGGGATCCCCTGTCAATGGTAGCCTGATTCCTAACCAGTATAAACTTTAGATTATAATAGGGATGCTGCATGGCACATATATGCACTCCGTGCATGACATAGGACATAAAAGTGACACTCTGACATACTGTCCTCAGAATTTCTTTGCTGCTAGTCTGAATGCCATCTTTGATCAGTCTGCATGCTCATTTGTCTGCTGGCTACCATGCTGCTTTTTAGATAAGTGCTCCATTGTGTTTTTTGTCCTTTTATTTTATGGTTGTTGGTTTTATGTCATCCAGAAAGGGGAAATGCCAGTGTGGGAGAGTCCCCATAAGGATCATTGAACAGTGTTTTGCTTCTCCCATTTGTCAGTTATTTGTTCCAAAAACCTTGCAAGTCATCTCTTTAGCAATCACCTTGGAAACTGATGCCTTAAATTGTTGGCTAACAATGCAGTGGAGGAATTTTCCTGGTCTGAGAGTCGGTCATCCATGAAGACTAAGAAATCTCAGACAGATTATTCATCTGTACTGCCTCCACTGGAAGTATGTTAGTGAAAACCCAGAGGATTGCCCAGTATTTGTGTGATTCCTTTGCCACAAGCATTTTGGAGGCCAGCATTGAGCAGGCTTCTTGTACATTCCTAGAGACCTTGCAGACAGCTTTGCATGTTCAGGAGAACCATAGCTGATTATTTCCAAAGGGCCAAGGAGTGTTCCTCAAATCTTAGTCAGAGAAGCGATTCCTACTACGCTAAGTGTTGTCAGGGATCCAAGCCACCTAAGATGTTTAGGACTGATGTGACCTTGAAAAAGAAGCAGAAAATTAAGCACCTTTCTCCTGCTAAGATCTGAAAGCGAATGACAAAATTTCATACAAGGTCTGTTTAATGCCCTTACAGCTTTGAAGCCTCTGTTCCTGCCCCCCTTGGTCTTCTACCCCTCTTAAGAGGCCTAAGAAACAGCTTTCATTGACCTAGTCTCCTCATATTCCCTCTCCTTTGGATCATGGCTCTGTGGAGGAGAAATCTATTGCTCTTGATTCTCCTTCTGAGACCATTTCTGTTGGCGATAAACTCCACCACATGGGAGATTGTAAGTGTGATTCTGCTCAGGTCTCTGATGTCCAGAAGAGGTACTATGAGCTGCTTCAGATGGAGTCTCCTAAGGCTTCTGCTGACTCTGCTGTTCTTGCTACCATGCTGGATGCTTTTTCTATGGCTTCTCAGGCTCCAGACTTCCTACCCCTACACCTAAAGAAACTAATAGGTCTTATAAGGTGCCTGAGGATTGCAAATTCCTTTATAGGTGCTTCTCTGCTGACCCTTCTGTTTGTGTTGCTTTGGATAAGCCACCTAAGCTTTTGGCTTCTACAAATCTGCTTCTCTCAGACAAAGGCAGCAGAAGTATGGAGAGGTTTGGTAAAGTGTATTTCTGCTACCTTGGCCTTTGGAGCTGTAAACTACCAGACCCACATGAGCAGGTATATTTTAGCTCTTCCCTCTCATGCCTGCCAGGTTATTTCAGCTGTTCCTGATTGAGGGGAAGACTTCAGCTCTTTCTTTACTAGGAACATCATCTCTCAGATTGCTCACCATTCTATTAAATGCAGCTATGATTCAGCTGATTCCTTGTGCAAAGCTACTGCTTTTGGTTCAGTGTTGGGAGGGTTTTCCTGGCTTCGAGTCCAGCCTTTGCCTGATATTAAGTCTAAGCTGATGGATACTCCTCTAGATAACAAACATCTGCTGTTGAGCTGTTTGTCAGTTCAGTAAAAGGGTAAGACTTTTTACAAGATTTGAAACATTTTTGTTTCACCTGTTCACAAGTTTCAAATGAATTATCTTAATAAACCTGCTTTTATCTGCAGACAGTCTCACCCTCTCCTAAAGGTAAGAAGGGTGGTAGAAAGGCTCCTCCTGCTAAGTCTACACAAACTCCTTCAGCTCAGAAGCCTCCTTTTCCAGACAAACCAGGTGCTGTCTATCCCTCTTCTCAGTCACATTCATCCCTCTCTCCATCCTTCCCTATTCCTTCCTATTTGGTTCAAGATCACTCAAGATTCTTGGGTTCTATCCATAATTCGCCAAGGGTATTATATTATGAAATCTGTTTCCCCATTTTTGGGCATTCTTCAGACTCCTCAGGAACAGCTACTCTTATTTCCAGAAGTGCTTCCGGGCCTGTTTCAGGGAATAATTCAAGAAGTTCCAACTCCTCAAAGGGGGAAGGGCTTTTATTCCAGAATGTTTATGGTCCCCAGATAAGAAGGCACTTAAAGACCCATTCTGGATCTCTCTCAGCTAAACACCTTTTTGAAGGTTCCTTCCTTTCATATGCTTTCCCTTCAAACCTTGTTTCCTGCTCTTTTTCCTCAGGCTTTTCTAGTTTCCCTGAATCACAAGGGTGTCTATCTCCATATCCCTATTCATCCCCTTTTCAGGAAGTTGTTAGTTTCTCTGTTTCCTTCTATTTTCAGTTCGCTGCATTCACCTTTGCCTCTGTTGCCACAAGGGTCTTCACCAAATCCCTTGCTCCTGTGATTGCTTTTTGCAAATTGAAGGGAATCCTGATCTTTCCTTATCTAGATGGCCTTCTCATGCAGGACTTTTCTCCAGTGATTTTACTTCAGCATCTTCACTTTGCTATTTGTCTCCTGCAAAGCCTAGTATTTACAGTGAATTTCCAAAAATCATTCCTGAATCCTTCTCAGGATCATGTTTTACTAGGCTGCAGGATCCAGACTGTTCCAATGCTGGCATCTCTGCCTCCTCCCAAGGCTTTCTCTAATTGCTTTCTTTCAGTCTATTCTTCCTCTGGAGTCATTTACAATCAAAGTTTCTAAGGCTGTAGGATATATGGTTTTCACCATTCCTATGCTTCCTCTGGCCAAGCTTCATATGAGAAATCTCCACTGGTTCCAAACATCAGTCTGACTTCAACATTCTCATCCTTTGGCTTTTCTAATTCTCATTCCATGTCTCAAGCAAGGGGAACTTTAGTGGTGGATTCATATGTTGTCCCTCAACCCATTTCAATATCCAGTCCCCTCTCAGGAACTCTTTACAGATGCCTGTGACATGAGCAAGCCTCCTTTGGTCCTCTGAAAGTGCAGGGACTTTGGTCTCCAACAAATGGAGGACCCACATCAATATCAGAGATGACAGCCCTTCTCCTGGCTTTCCATCATCTTCCTTCCAAGGCTCCTCAGTCTTCACAGACAAAACCACAGTGATGTGTTATATAAAGAAGCAGTGTGTGTGTGTGTGTGGGGGGGGGGGGCAAGACATGATCTTATCTCCTGTGCAGAGTAGCTCTTCAGGCTTGGGATTGAACTGTCCAGTACCAGATTACCCTTAAGGCAGTTTACATTCCTTCAGATCAGAACATTACAGCAGATTCTCTGAGCAGGTCCATGATACAAGTGGATGTTTCACAGAGATGCATTTCTGAACATTGTCCACCAATGGGGTACTCCTCAAGTAGATATTTTTGCCTCCCCTCTGAACAGATAACTTCCTCTCTTTTGCATCAGAGTTGCATATCCTCTGGCTTGGAAGGGGATGTTTCTTTATGCCTTCCCTCCCCTTCATCTCATACAGAGGATCCTGTTCAGGATAGAATATGATGCTCCCAAAATGTTAGTGAAACACTTTTGGCCCAGACAGCATTGGTTCCCCCTTCTGCATTTAGCCAAGGGCAGTCATCACAAGTTACCTCACAGGGTGGCCCTACTCACACAAGACAAGGTGTCACTCATCCATCCCCACCTGTTCACTCAACTGACATTGTGGATGATGGGGTTTTGATCCTTTTTAGTCACCTTTTTTCTGAGGCATCCTTCACATTAGGCCTCCCAGGAAGCTTATTCTACCACCCTGGGACCTTCATTTTCTTTTGGAAAAATTGACTCTGGCTCCTTTTGAGGCCACAGCTTCTGCTTCCTTATAGTATTGCTCTTGGAAGACTGTTCTTCCTTTGGCCCTTACCTCAGCCAGATGGGTGTCTGATCTCTAAATCCTTATGGCTGCTCCTGCTTTTTTGTTTTTTCATAAGGACAGGGAGCCTCTTCATACTAATCCTTCAATTATGCCCAAGGTGGTTAATGACCTGTCTCTTAATCAGTTGATTCATTTGCCCACTTTTTTCAATTCTCCACAATCTGCTATTGAAAAGGTTCTTCACACCTTGGATTTGCACAGACATCTGAGGTTTGGATAAAACTAAAGCCATTAATAAATCTGAGCAGCTTTTTGTTTTCATTCATCCTGGGTCACTAGGTTTGGATGTTCGAAGCAAACCATTTCTTCTTGGATGTCTAAAGCCATTTTTTTTTTGTTCCTTTCATGGGAAATGCCTTCCTTCTGTTGAGACTCATTCTACCAAGGGTGCAGCTTCTTCTGGTGCTTTAATCAAAGGTTTGGAAACTAATTCTGTTCTTGAAGCAGCATCCAAAAACTAAAAAACTCCAAAAGCAGTATTGAAGAAATAAAGGCTCCAAACCACAAGTAAATTAAATATTAACACTTTTGTTTACTAATGTACAGCAAACTTCCTCAGACCGTCATTAGTAAACAAGCGCTAATATTTAATTTACTTGTGGTTTGGAACCTTCTGTTCTTGAAGCAGCCACTTGGACTTCTGTACATACTTTTAGCAAGCACTATAAGTTTCTAGTTTCTAGGGCTAGAGCTGGTTATGTCAGGGATATTCTACATGGCTTTCTTGAGGCATCTTCTCATCCTTCCTCCTACCAGCTTGCTTCCTGAGCTTTTGTAATCTCCAAATTGTAAAGAAAACAGCCACAGTGATATGGAAAAACATGGCACAATTGTGTAAAATCTTACCATAACAGCAGATGTCCTTTTCACTGTTGCAGTATTCACTCTTGCTCCCTCCTCCCCCACTCCTTTTATCCTTCTAGATATCCATGGTCCCTCTGTCTCCTTAGACTGTTCCTCCTGGGGCTTTTCAATTCCTAGGATGTATGTCACCTTTATACCTTACACCATGCTTAGGGAGCATAGTTCTGATATATACATCCCTATTACAGCCTAAAGACTTTGGTATACTGGCTGGATGTTGGGCTACCCTTGGCAGGGAATGCCTGTTGTAAAGAATACTGAAACAGTGAAGAGAAGGACATCAACTGTTATGTTAAGATTTTACACAGCTGTACTTGTTTTATTCTGCTGTGTTTCTGTCCAAGCTACTACATGTCTTATGTAAATGATCCTTGAGGCACTACCTTTCATGTTCTTTCTTGCCACTGAAGTACCTGTGTTCATCTAATATATTTTCAGAGTAAGACAAAAGTTAGCAACACAACTTTTCAGCACTCAAGTGTAAACAGTTTTATGCAAATGTCTTAATATGTACCAGTTGTCAGACATCTCCTAATTTCAAAGTACAGCAGTCTTCAAATTGTATCCGGAGTAGGGGGACAGCATAGGCCTACCGTAGCCAAGGGCTACAGGAAGCAAGGTTCCCTCCAAAAATCCATTCTTGGAGTGAAATAAAATTTTTCAGTCTTATGTATTTTATAGTAGACTGTTTTAACTTTTATGTTTTGATCATCTGAGATGTGTTGTAAAGTTTATTCATGCAGCTGTTAGTTGCTAATCCTGATTCCCTGTAGTTTTGAGCTATTTGCTTTCCGGTGCAAAGTACGTCTCATTTTTAATTACATTTCCTTTTACACTTCACATGATCAGTACTGCAGCATGCATAAACAATGATTCAGTGATTCCTGAACTCAACACAAATTCAATTAATAGGTGTTAATCCTCTCTGCCATTCACATGCTGATGAGATTTCTGTAGAATATTAATATTCTTTATATTTTTTTTTATTTGAAATGGTTTTATATCTCCTGGTGTACTTTTTAGCTGAAACACAAGTTTTGCTTCATATTTGTGATATGAATTTTGTTCTTGGAGATATTATTGAATTTACAACTTACTGGTATGTGGTCGTCTCTTTTCATTGACTGCAACAAAGTGAAGAAGTAGTGACAGGAGATTCTCCTGGAAAGTACGGTTGCGTAAGAAACTTGTAATAGCAGTAGATGTTTGAATGATTGCTGCTGCTGTAGCCTTAGTTCTATGGGTTATATTGTGCAAAGGATATAACAATCAGTCATATACCAAAGCTTCAGGGCACCTACCGTGTGCTCAGGCTGTGCTGACTAAAAGACCAGGTTGGGAACAAAGCCCTTCAGAGTTTTTTGCCAGCGGAGAGAAGGAGGTAAGCCCTGAGAGGACAATGCTAAGAACAACACAAAATAAATAAAATGTCCACAACTTGGCATAAATAATACCAAAAAAAACAAGGAGGCTGGAGGGAGTCATTAGCTACTGTAGCTGTGATCATTTGAACATCTGTTATGGAAAGTTTTACTTTCATAAGTGTACTATGTTCATCATGTTGTTGATTGCTGCTGCAGTAGCCTTAGCTATATAGGGAGATTACCTTAGTTATACTACATTTTGGAGGTGCAAGGAATGTTCAGGAGCCCCTGGAGAATGGTCCTAGCATAGTTTTAATCTATACCTATAGAAAGAATCAAGCTTATAGTGCTTTCTAAAAGTATTTACTAACAAATGGCAAGAGTGTTATAAAATAAGGCAACCGACCAAATCGACAGAACTCTCTGGAAGACAAGAGGGGATTGCACACAACGAAGGGCACATATGAAGCAGCAAACAGTTTTTTAAAAAATCCAGTTGAGTGCTTTCATCCCAAAACCACCAATGAACTCCATCAGAATTGGACAGAATATATCATTTCCTTTTATACCGATACCTCATGTCAAGTACACATTTAAAGCTATCTCTCCCATTAATATTGAACAAAACACAGTAGCAAAAAGCATAAATAAAAAAATATATAATATAAATACACCATGTGTAATCAACAAATATCAAATAATTATCAAAACTTTAAAAGTAATAAATTACAATTGTGCTGAATGAAGTTTCAGCACTAATTGAATGGACAGAAATTCATTTAAACCTAGTAGGGAGTTGGCAATAAACCTGAGCTGCCAAAATAATTATTTATATTCAAGTTTTTTTTCCCAATATTCCCACATGCAGGATTTGTTCTGTCAACATAGCACCTGAATTGTGTCATCCAATGTATGGGATATCCTTTTTCATTTTTAGGATCAGGAAAGTAATTGAGGAGATGGATAGTTTTGTTTAAACTCTGATACTACTTTAAGAGTAAAATGAGCTTAGTTCTTTACCCCTGTCCCTATGGAAAATGGGAGGGTTGACTCACCATTAGAGGTTGCAACTACCCTTTTTGCAGTGGTCAGAGCAATCAGTAAAACTCTTATCCATGTTAAGAACCTCAAGTCAGCCAGATTTAGCTGGATCAGCTGGAGCAAGTTTTAGCTTCTCTTAACACAAAATTAAGATCCCAAGGAGAGGGCCACCAGTTTCCTTGGAGGCCACTTATGTAAAACCCCTTTCAAGAACATTTTGACATAAGACTGCATTGAAAGAGGAAGATCCATGGGCAGACGTGCTAAAATGGCTGATAAATGAACCTTGATAGTGGAATAAGAAAGGCCCTGCTGAATGGCTGCTGGCTATGTTAGCACCAACTAGAAAACCTTTTCCATTTGCTAATATGATTTTCTAGTTGCAGGCTTTCTTGCCTCCATTAGTACTTGCTGCACATCTTCCATAAACAAGTGCCTAAGGAATTAAGACCCTTGGGAGGCTGGCTTAATGGCTAAGGTGTTTGCCTTACAAACACAAGGTGCAGGGTTTGAGTCTCACAAGGGATAATTGGCTAGGCTTAAAATGGCTCGCAAGGGCAGTTAGCTTAGTACTAAACTATGAACTATGAACCTATGAACCGTTTCATCCAGGGAGTCTACTGAAGTTGATGCCGTGGTGTATCACACACATGTTCTTGTGTGAGTAGATCCATTCTGTGTAGGTGTTTGAAGTGATTGTTCCTGGCTAAAAGGGAGAATCACAGCTGCCTGGGCAAAAAGGTAGTCACTACAGTGATCTTGAGGGATTCCTTCTTATTCTTCAGAAGTACTGTGGATTATCAGTGGAAAGGGTGGAAAAGCATACAGGAACCTGTTCAAGGCCTTCTTACATGGAGTCCTGGAACAGAATCTTAACAGTCAATTTTTCAGAGAGGAGGGAGAGAGGTCTACTTAAGGAACTCCCCACAGATGGATCAAGTCTTGTAAGACCTCTTTATCTAGTTCTCATTCATGAGGGTTTGCTCATCTTGTCTACCACACAGTTTTGCTCTGACAGGAAAGTAGGATGCCTGCAGAATAAGACTGTGCCGAGAAACTGTATTGCAAGCTAACATGATTAGTCTGCATAGGAGATATATCCTGGTCTTACCTTACTTGTTTATGTACCACACATGCCTGGCATTGTCTCAAACCATTTAGAGGTCCCCAAGACCAAAGATGGTTCAGAAAGTGGAGTGCCTTGATCAGGGCACGTGTCTCCTTGATATTCATGTGCTTGTGTATGTCCTTGGTGTCCCAAACCTTCTGTATTTTTGTCCCTCCTCATTCTGCTAACCAAGCAAAGTTAGAAGCATATGGTGACTGCTTTCACATTTTGTCAGAACAAACTTCAACATGTGAGCCTGACAGTTCAAAAGTCCAAAAATCAAAGTTGCAGAAGTATACACTTTTTCCCCATATTTATCAATGATTTTCCCACCCTTATCAGCAAGAGTAGAACTGGAACTAACTAAGTGCTTAACAACAGTGGGATCAACTAAAGCTTTAGCTGCTGGTCAGGTTTAGGAATAGTGTATAAAAATTTAAAGACACAGGAACTTTATACATCAAAAAAATTAAGAAAATGGAAATTTGTTCCCTCCAAAGGGAACTCACATGCCCAGCAAAAGAAAGCACAACTGACTGTCCTTGAAAGCTCCAGAAGAGCATACTCTGACAGCAGTAAAGCTCTGAAGGGCTGCACACCCAAGCTTATCTTTTTGTCAGTTCAGCTCGAACTGCATGACAGTTGGCATATGTGAAAAGTGCCTGTTATATCCTTGGCAGGATATAACTAATACAGTTAAGGCTACTGTATGAGGGATGAAAATGATTAACATCAGTATGTTATCAATCCAGTGATGTTCTAGACTTAACTTTTGTGGTTGTAAGCAATACTACTTAGACAAATTAAATGTTGGCTACATTCTGTCACCAGCATATTATACAAGTTCTGTGTAGCCTTCACTGTCTTCCTGTTTAGTACACAATCAGCTATAAGATCCTAAAGCAAATTTGTCTATTCGTGACCTGGGTTTGTGTTACCTTAAGGTCATAGTTGTACCCTATTGTCTTACATGGGTTTCATGCTTTGCCTCTCAGGAGCTGCTTGTGTTTCCATGTGTTAACCTTGAGACCTTGGTTTAATGTACCTTTTTCTACCAAGACGCTCACCTATGAATCTTACTAGCAAGATGGCTGTAGGAGAGCCCATCACTGACTGGTTTCAGGCAAGCACTCAAGACTTGTCTTTCTGAAAATGATTTTTTTGATTTGGAATAATTGTAACTTATGTTTTGTGTTATTGCTGCCATGTCTGTTTTCTGTTTAATTTCTTACTAATGTTTTGTATAAAACACCAAAAAAAAAACTAACTCAGACTTGTTTAGATTGCCATACCTTCATATTTTGTGACTGAGCCTTTGCTTTATGACATGTATTTTACTTTTGCTAAATGTCTGTAGTCCCAAACCTCCATGCTATATCTGTCCTGTAGTCCCAAACCTCCATGCTATATCTGTCCTGTATTTCAAAATGAAACATGCTTTCAGTGCACTGATTTGACACTGCTTAAGACAGGCTAAACAGGAGTCATCTTGGATTAGTTCTTCTGTATAGCTATTAAAATAAATGGAACAAAAAAATAAGTAACATATATTTGAATATGTGCATAAAAGTAGATATTGGAGTTTCCCCATGCTCTGAATCAGCAGTCTGACCATGTAATACTTGTATGCATTTTTGTTGATCAGCATGTAAACAAATCAGTACAAAACTACTTAACAAAAAATAACAGCATACATCCATTTCCTTCCACAAAAATAAAAAAACTGCATACCTGCATTTCCTTCCACAAAGTTTCCCAGATGAAGTTTGTACTTGTCATCTTCTCCAGTAATCCTGAATGTCTTGTATTTTGCAAAGTATATGTTATAGTCAAAGTCTTGAAGGTCAACCCTTAATTCAAATGTTCCTGCAAAAAATCAAATTTATAATGCTGTGTTTTATAACAAATTACTTCAGACGGCTGAACTTTTACATCTGTCTGCTAATTTAGTCTTTAATAATGCTGTTTTGTGCCCTTTAATATCTCTTATGTCATTATCTTCCTTCACAGCTAAGAGGCGTCTGATTAATATGTTTAATAAACATTAATTTATTTTTTAATTTTTTTCCACCATTCCTCTAACGTTCTGTTCCCTGTGTATTCAAAGACTTCGTTCAGACAGCCACAGTGTTTTATGCTTGTTCACTATTCTTACTGTCCCGCAGTACCTACCATCTGCTGTGCAATGGATGAACTGCAAAGCAAGGCCCATTTCACCTACACTTCCATAAATGTCAACAATGCATGATGTTGCAAGGCAGTCCATGCCTATGACTGGAGTAGCATTCATTGATGCATTTTTCCAGTCTCCTCTATGCAACCGGTCATGCCTGCAGAATAAGCAGGAGAGTTGATATGCTAGTTAGTGACTTTCACACACACAATTCACCAGATTATCCCCTACCCAGATCTTGAGTCAAACCAAAGTTTTGTCATACTCACACTTAATTCCTTTGCACAAAGGAGACATCTTACAATGCATTGATTAATTTTACTTGGATAATCTCACTTTATAGGTAATAAAATCTTCACAGCAGCCTAAATCACTGTTAAGATATTTCATATTTCTGTATCACAGCTGTCTGCTTAATACATGTACATGGATCATTCAGCATGGCAGTCAGTTATTCCCATAGCACTCCGTCTCTAAAACACTTGTGCTGCTGTCAAAGTGTACTTGACATTGCTAGCAATTAAGCATACTTCAGCATGAAATATGGTATTTCAATGTCTAATCCAGCATATGCACACACATGGCTTGTGTGGCTTCATATCTTGTTGCTTGTCTCAGGTATTGTTTGGAGTCTGTGGACTGGCCTGAATTTTAAAGACCATTTTATGATGTCTTCTTGAAGGTCAGTTTGGTGGAATTCAACAACATATGTAGCCCTCTGAAAATTAGGACCAAGATGACAATGAACTTACTTACTTGTAGAAAACAGAATTGCCATGGCTTTCAATATTATTTTATTTAACATTTGTTTACCAGGGAAGTCCGACTTGGAATGAGCCAGTTTTCAGCATAGGCCCGGGTTGAAATGCTTCAGACGCATGTCTTTATAAAATGGGGAAAAAAAGAAAACCAATACAGCTGAAGACTCCAAAGGGAGTGAAGACAGCATACTCTGCATGGTCAACACAGAGAATGCAGTGGGGGATTGTATACATATAGCAGAGGATGAAAATCACCCAACTCTGTTCTCTGCTATAATGAATGGACCCAGTAATGATGTAATGCCACACTGCCTTCCCTCCCCTCCGCTGCACCCCAAAAGATGTACCTTAGCAGCATTTGAGTCAACAGGGACTCTTCCTCAAACCATATGTGATCACCTCCCAGCATACATAGTACATAAATCCACCCTAGCCCCCAGCCATCACCATTACAGACTAACTAGAAATATCTCCAGTTTCGACCAAACAACTCTAAATGACACACTGGCACAAGTAAACTGGAGCATTCTCAGTCCTCTCACTATATGAAGCTGTTGAATTCTTTAATTCAACCTTATTAGATATCCTAAACAGTCTAGCCCCCATACAGCAAAAAAGAGTTAAAAACAATGCTACCTTGACTTACTCTTCCCACAAAACAACTGATGTCTAAAAGAGACAAATGTTGGAAGCTTTGGCAAAAAAAAAAAAAAAAAGCAAAGACCCCCACTACCTCTTACAATTCAAACAACTTTGTAATCAAGCAAAAGGTGCAGTAGTAAAAGACAAAACAATTCTCTGTAACCAAAAATGCTATAAACAAAACGCTAAGAAATTCTGGAATAAAATCTCAACCCTACTTAACGCAGGATCCAATCACCCCTGTCCTGACCCAGACAAATCCCCCCACAGAAATAACCACAATATTCATCTCACATTTTATAGACTCCATTGCTAAACGTACAGTAAACTTCCTTCAAATATCACAGCTCACTCGCCAAATATAAACTCCACATCAAACTTCACCTTGTCCCCATCCCTACCTAAACTATATTGAAACTACTCTTTAATCTCAAACCATGTACTAATGCACCTGATAATCTATCCCCAACATACCTACTGATGTCAGCAAAGTCTACAGCTTATCCAGTTTGCATACTTATCAATAGATGTCTCGAAGAACAGCAAGTACCCACTATTTGGAAAAAAGCATATATTCTCCTACTACATAAAGGTGGCCAAAACGTAGATTTAATCAATTTCTGACCCATAGCAATGCTTTCCCCTCTAGCCAAAATTCTTGAAAAATGTATCCACAATCAACTCCTAAAGCACCTCCTAGACAAAATCTTGTCCCCCCCCACCCAGCATGGTTTCAGGCATGGACTCAGTACCACTACTGCCTTTATATCATACTTAGACACTGTAAACCGTGCAAGAGATGCAGGTAAAAATGGTGTCCTCTTTATTCCTCGACCTGTCAAAGGCATTTGATACCATCTCACATCCCCTACTACTCGCTAAACTATCTAACCTAGGAATCTCACTCCCCCACCTTAGATTGGTTCTCTAACTACCTTGCAAATAGACAAGTAAAATGGGACCAGTACTTCTCACCTTATCTCTCAATATCAACAGGAGTTCCTCAAGGCTGTATACTTAGGCCCCTGCTTTTCAGCATATTTGTTAATGAATTCCACTCCTCCCTGTCCCAAACATCACTTCAATACGCAGATGATTCCACCATTATCTGCTCTGCCTACTCCACCAGTGAACTACAAAAACTAACTCAAATCACCCTGTTATCAAAAAAAAAATGGATGAACAATCACCTAGCCCTAAATGCTAACAAAATCAATCTCCTTCTATTCACCCCTAAAAGATCCACCCCATAAACAGATCAGAATTTACTATTCAGTCTCAGAATAGCACTGTCATCAGAGTAATGCCCCACACTAAACTCCTTGAAGTTACTATAGATGAAAATCTCTCCTTTGACCTTCATATCCTAAACATCAGAAAGACCCACCAAAAGTTGCCTGATTTACAGACACATAACTTACCTCAGCCACTAAGCCAAAAAACCCTAGCATCCTCCTTTCTTTTACCATCTCTGCCATATGGTGCCCCCCCCCACACACACAGCATTCAACTCTCTGCAAAAACAAACTCTGCCAACAATGATACACATACCTCTCATCACTGTATATCCCTTCAAAAATTCAGTTGGCTTGAATTACCTCACTTCCTAACTTACCTCCAACTCATCATGCACATAAAATCATAACTAAACCAGAAGATTACCCATCCCTAGCCTCACTAATGTCCTCGTACAACTCCACTAGATACCTCAGATCAGAAAATAAATGTCTTCTAAAGGTGGAATTACCCAACCTTACAGCTGGACTGAGCTCTTTACTCCATTGCTGTAGCCAAAGTGTGGACGTCCTTACTCATGACAATCAGAACCATTTCTAGCCACACTATTTTCAAGAAGTCTCTGCAAGAATACCTCTCTAAATTATGGCTCTACATGCTCAAATAATTCTTCCAGCATTACATGAAACTACAAACCTCTTCTAACAACTTTAACACTTTGAAATATCTGTCTTAACTCTTCTCCCTCTCCGTTTTATGCATCCTCACCTACAAGGTGAGATTTAAGAAAAGAAAGCCCAATTCTAAATGTATATCAACATGAATATATTGTACCTGGATGTAAATCATTGTTTTTGTATTTTGTATGTTTATTAGTAACTTTTATCTGTTAAGAGTCATTATGTAACTTTATCTCATCAATGTATATGCAATATGTGGAGCATTCTCCCCAGGCCTCCTGGAAATTGGCACTCAGTGCACTATCCTGGAAAACAAATCCATATAAATAAAATTTGACTAGGTAAATCTTGGTTTTAGGAGATTCTATAATTATGGATATTGGAATATACTACGAAGAAGTAATTTATATAAGAAAATAGATTTGTTTCCATGAACTCTCAAGCAATAAGGTATGTTGCATACTGATTTCTTAAGCAAGATTCAAAATTAAACATTTATTTCTGTCATTACAAAAGTTATGCTTTGCGTAAATAAATGGCTTTACTCATCAGCATTACAGATAATCCTTCGCACGATTTTTATGAAGTGGTAACAAGCTAGTCAATTTAATGGCCTGTTTAGGTGAGAGTTTGGTGGCAAGATGTAAGTTTACTTGTGCAGGAGAGAAAGGCAAAAATAACTTGTTTGGAACACAGACTGTATCTCTGGTACAAAGGGTACAAATTAAGTAACTCAGTGATAAAAATAGTTATATTTTAGTGCCTCCCAGGCAGATAAATGGCTGAGTAGCAACCAGCCTGAAGCTAAAGTTTACATATATAATGCTAGAAGTCTTATTAAAGGTTTACTAGACTTGAAGTACAGATGTACTTAATGTCATGATTTTGATGCAAACGGTTTAGTGATCAGACCCACTTTATAATATACAGCAATGCAGTGGTACCACAACATGAGGTAAATGATGGATGGATTCCATTTTTGTGAGAAAATTCACTGAGCTCCGAGAATTTGCATATATGGAATCTCAGATGGTGAACTGTTAACATTTCTACCTTATCTTGAAAAGCAGAAACATTTACCTAATCAAGAGAAATTCCTTAATTTAAAATTTCCAAAACTCTGTAGAATAATATAACCTTCTGAACAGTCCCTTATCAATCAGTGAAATAAAAATCAAAAAACTAAGTTAACAAATCCCCAGGCCCTGACAGATTTACAGCCATGTTCTATAAAAAAACTCAGCAATATACTAGCTCCAATACTGCTAAGACTATACAACTTTATTATAGAAAATGGCTTTAAAGACAAATACTTAAATAATTCAAAGACAATTTTAATACCAAAACCTAATGCAGACAAGCTGAATCCCACAAATTTCAGGCCCATCACCCTTATAAATCTAGACATAAAGATACTGTCTTCAATGTTAGCTAATAGATTACTAAAATCTTGGATAAAATTATTTCCCCAGAACAAATGGGCTTCATGAAAAAAAGACAACTAAGCAATAATACCGGTTAGACATCTTAATTTCTCTAAACTAAAGATAATTATCCAAGATACGCTCTTACAGTAGACACCTCAATAGCCTTTGATAATGTGGACCAAGATTTTATTTTCTCAACAATGTCACACTTAAACTTCCCCACTTCATTTGTAACAGCCATCAAGATGATTTATAACAATGCCACAGCCATGCTAAGCATGAACAAGGGGTATTCTAAACCTATTAAAATCACAAATGGAACTCGTCAGGGTTGCCCACTATCTCCGTTCCTTTTCAATATTTATCTAGAACCGCTACTACTCCATATCTCCCAAAACACATACCACCATTTCCCAAAGGTATATAACACAATAGTAAAATTGTCAGCTTTTGCTGACTACCTAAACTTATACTTCGAACTCCCTAATACAGACTTACCAAAAATACTTTCCTCAAAAGAACAATTCTCTACAGTTGCAAATTATAATATGAACCCCAAAAAATCCTCAATCTTCCCTCTAAACCCCATGAACCATAATACAGCATACTTCCCTTTAGTCGACATACCCATAACATATAAGGTAAAATACCTAGGCATAAACTGTAAAATTAGGGGATACTTAACTTGTACAGTAAAAGCAAAAACAATTAGATCCCAAAAAAATGAAAATTTCATAGGGTAGGCCAGAATCAACAAAGGTAAATTCAGAGAGAATTAGGAGTCCTAGACTTTGAAAGGTATGTCAGTGCATATGCTTTCATGAATAAGAGGAAGAAGGGTACAAGGAGGAGTTAAGAGGCAAAGGAGGGAAGGACAAGATACTAAACAAAGAATGTAGTAAGGAAAAGATAAAAGCAGCACTGAATCGGGTAGAACTACAAGGAGTGATGCAGGACAACATGGGAATCAAAGAATTAATATAGTACGGGAACATATGGAGAGAAAGATGAGACGTGTGCGAACTAAACTGGGTTCAAGCTGAATCAAGTGCTAGAAATGAACCAAAAGGGGAGGAATAGAAAAAATATGAAAGCGGGTATAAAGATAGTGGTTGAATAAGAGGAATGCTGAAATTATAGCAAAAGAAAAACAAGGAAACAGGTTTCAAAAGTGAAGCTGATGGAAAGAGACAATGTATAGACAAAATGATATACAAGGACCTAGAGAAGGAACAATAAGTGAAACAGATGAGTAAACCTAGAAAAAGTGGTAAAGAAAACAAAGGATGAAATCTGAAAGAGGAAAACAAGATAGCACATGAAAGATGTCTAGTGAAGCAAGAATCATGACAGAAATGTGACTATCCAGGAAAGGATATTACATAGGTGGTAGCTTAAACCATTAAGTATAAAACAGAAAAGGAAAACATGAAAATAGAAATGTGACACAGACAAGTTAAAAGTAACAAAGGTATATCCCTGCACTATATTGAGCAAGATCACAGAGCTCTAAGAATGTGTCCTAGGCTGGTATGAGCATAGCATTGAGCAGCATTTTACCTTCTCCAAGGCTGCAGCCACAATAAGAACAGAAGATGACTGACTTTTTAGAATTGGCTTAGTTTCTGGTGTCATTCCAGTATGGTGCAATATTTGTCAGCATGCAAGGAGATGGTCAACGGACCATGCTGTATTGCCAGGGATGGTCTGTACCTGTCCCCTCAAGGCATTTGAGTATTAGCTAAAACATTGTCCTCCTCCATAATGACTTTTTTTAGGCAATGACAAACTAAAAGTACTTCCAGCATAACAAATCAAAACCAAGAAACTCTAAAGGTGTTACTGTTCAATGGTCAGAGTCTAAAACTCCACTCACTACAAGCTCTCCTCACTTCAGAGAATGCTGTCTGTGCAGTCACTGAGACATGGTTTAAAACAATGGACAACACACCAGCAGTGCAAGGCTATAATGCCTTCCACACATCTATACCAGCTACTACACAGATGGGGACTAAAGTTGGAGGTGCCTTGATTTTACATCAAAAATATATATACCTCAAGGCAGGCCAAACTGGACAATGCACTTGAGCTTTTCCACATTCAAATCACCATAGGTAGTCTCATACCACTTCTGTGCAAGCTATATGCCCCCCTGTATGACCCAGGAGATCCATAATATGTTTTTAAATGTATTGGAAACACTCGCCATCCAACCAAATACCATATCCATGGGTGACTTTAAATACCCTACTGTTAACTGGTCATCACGACACCAAATATTTAGGCACAGATTTTTGGATTTTGTAAACACAAACTCCTTGGACAAGTCATACTGTATCTGGTCCTCATTAATATGGGAGTTTGCTGCATACCCCCTAGTCTAATGTCTTCTCTGATAAGGTAAGACCACAAAATGGTTTCTTTGAAGTTTAAAAAAAAAAAAAAAAAAAAAAAAAACTGGAATGCCAGCTAACCCTGAAATGTTCAGGAACTACTCTAAGGCTAGCTTCCTACTATTTATTGATAACCTGGCAAACTTTAAAGCCCCCATAATCCCTGAGAACACTGCTGCATAATCTGAACTGTTCACAGAAACCCTGTGCAATCATGTTAATAGCTGCATAGGGGCAGCTGCACCCATCAGAAAGAGGTGGTGGTGGTGGTGTCTTTTGGCTTTTCCCGGTTAGGGGTCACCACAGCGGAACTCCGGTCCACTAATGATTGGTAGTATATTTTTATGTGCCAAGTTGCCAGCCCTGACACACAACCTTCAACAATGGTACGCTCACTTACGCATGTCTCCACACAAAAGACGCACAAGCTGAGAATCTAACAAGAAGTTGTTGTTGTTGCATCTTTTGGTTTTTCCCAGTTAGGGGTCGCCACAGTGGAACTCCGGTCCGCTAATGATTGGTAGTTGATTTTTACGTGCAGAGTTACCAGCCCTGATGCACAACCTTCAACGAAGGTACACCCATTCACTCATGTCTCCACGCAGAAGATGCTTTAGCTGAGAATCGAACTGGACAGCATCTTACTGTGAGGCGACAACCCTACCGCAGCACCACAGTGCAGAACTAAAAAAAAAAAAAAGCCACCCTGGTGGAGAACAGCAACTGTCATCACAAAGGTGGGCCATCTACAAATGCTGGAAACTATGGACCCAATAAGTCTTGTTAGTATCCTATGCAAAGCCATGGAAAGAATTATTTTGGGAATGAATTATGACAAACCTATAGATACTGGACCCAACACAAACTGGTTTCATCAAGGGCAGGTCATGCCTTCTTAACATGGAGGATAACCTTGAGAAGGTCACCAAAGCAAAGGATGAGGGCAAAACAGTTCATGTTGCCAACCTTGACCTAGACAATACCTCACTCGAACATTTGACAAACTCAAGAGCTTGAGTATAAACCCTTATGTCACCTGTGGATAGCCAGCTGGCTTGCAGACAAGACCCAGGAAGTTTAGAGCTGGAGAGTCCACTTCTACAAAAAGGCCAGTCACTGAAGTCTCTTGGGGACCATTCCTTTTCGGCATTTACTTCTCTGAAGTCAGGGCCAATGTCAAAGGCCTCTTGCTGATTAAATGTGCAGATGACTGCAAATTAGCAGTCATGGAATCTCCCACTGCAATTTTTTTCTAAGAAGACTGACTGGCGTCACAGGCATGGACTAAAATTTAATGCCAAGAAATGCATACTAGTTACCAGGGGTGGATGACTTCTCAAAGGATACTATCATATTGACAACACACCCCCTAGAGATTACCCAGTAGTTAGGAACTTGGGGACATGCTCACAGACAGTAATATAGCTTTTGACCATATGTCTACAGTGCTGAAGGAAGTCATTCTGTGTTGTGCAACTTATAAACAAAGGTATGGCATCTAGGTCCAAAAAGGTCATTGTTCCACTGTATTCAGCATTCGGCATTCATCAGACCTCTCATTGAGTACAATGCCCGCTTTGGTATGTACCTAACCAGCCTCTTCCAACAAGTAGAATGTCTGCAGAGGTTCCTCAAAAGAATGCAGGGCATAAGTTATACATCTTTCGCAGACTGCCTTAAGGCCCTATTCCTGTATTCTGTCTCCTGCAGACTGTTGAGGAGAAATCTGTATCTGCCATACAAGGCATTGTCAGATCCCACCTTGGTGGACCTCCAGCATATTTACAAAACAAAGTGCACCAGAAATTACCCATTCTAAAGACTTAAATCTTGTTTGGGATAGAAATAGGACCTGCTGGAGAGAATCGTATGCAATACAGATACCACCCCTTTTCTGGAACAAAGGAGAGACCTAGAAAGTATTGGAAAGATAGGATCACATACTGTGGATGGAAGTGAAACCAAGGAAGACCACCATCACTGAGCATAAGGTGGGGTGGCAGATCACACTTCAGTACTACACCCAGCCAGAATTCAAACTCTGACTGTTCTCTTTCCTGGTCCAAGCTACTGGTGGCCAAATAGGCAGAACAGTAGTGGAACTGTCAGTAATGCAGAGATGTATTACAGGTGGACAATATGGAAATCAAGCCACCAGTCTGCCACCATTGTCACCACATCCTCCAACTTTTGTGTTGCACACCATGATCCACCAGTGCTACCTCCTAATTGAGAGCCTGCACTCCCTTCTAGTAACCAGTGATAGATCACCATAGGTGACTACAGAACTTTCCAGGTCACCACCTGCTAGATGACTAATGTTACCCTACAGATAGGAAAATCTAGTGACTACTGAGGACCTCAGTATGAGATGATTGTTTGATGGTGAGAACCACTGCTGCAACACAGCTGTGGCTTACACAGAGTAAGACAGTAACAAATGGTCAAACAAATATAAAAAAAGTCAAATGATAGAGATGAAGATGCAACAAAAAAGAAAATTAGCAATTTGTAATACTGGCATAAAATACCTGGAGGAGTAAACTGTTAAGTATGCAATGCAATTGTGTACAATATAACTGCCAGACTGAAAGGTACTGTTGCAGGCAGTGTTAAGTCTCTAGTGCTTCTCAGCCACTTGTATATTGTACTGTTTGAACAATTCCTGATGCAACAGTCTTGCCACATTATTGTCCCTTTAAACATACAGACCCTCAGTCAGGAGTGTATTGCAACCAACAATGACATGTGCATCTGCTTCCTGTTCTGTACTACAAGAACCTGCATTTGTTTGTTTCTTTTAGCTTTTCTATTGACTTTGTAAACCAATGTGCATATAGCCTGCTGTCATGAGCAGCCATTATTACCCTTTCATCTTTCGGTTTAAATTTACCTATCATTAACCGTTCAGAGTTATGTTGACTCACCAATGCGCATAAATTGAGAGCTGTTTATCGAAACTGGTTCCATCAAACCTTTTATGTCCACATGGGATAACATCCCATGCACCCTCTGAATGTTAATATCAACTGAGGTCAATCAACAGTGCTAAAAGTGGAGAAAGATGAAAACTCCACTGCTGGTAAAAGCCTTCGTGAAAAGCTGTCTATTATCCCAGAAGCTCTAATTGATGACTTGATTGGAACCCAACCACCTTGATCATAAGGTGGTTATTCTAAGAGTTATTTGTACTTGTAACTATAATTATGTGCATTCCATTGTTTTCTGGTCCTTTTTTTTATACTCTGTTTTTTAGCAGTTTCTGTTGCTGCCAGATTCTTGTCTATTCTTTGATTTCCATTCCCACTTCTTTTTGATATGCTTCTGCTAAACGAATCTAAGATGGCATCTTGAATATGTCGTCATGATTTAACGTTCACTGTCAGTCTGATACAAATATGTATTTAGTCCAATGACTGCAAAAATACAACACATATGGGCCTCCCATTTCCTTCTGAAGAGTGATATATAATCTTGGCATACATTGATTTTATATATCATTTGATAAGCATGAAGCATTTTTCTTATCCAAATGATCTAATGCTGTGTTGTAACAGTAAGAACAAGCTGATATGTAGCATGAGCTTCATTCCTAGATGTTAAGGCTGTTTTCAATGTTATCTTTTTGCCTTCTAAAATATTCCTTACTAAGCTTTGTTCCCATTTGTTCATGCTTTATTGCTGACCCTTCATCTATTTCCAGTTTATATTCACCCACCTGTTCAAGTTCATTAGACATTTTCCCCCATGTTATTTTCTTGGTTCCTTCTGTAAAAGTTGCTTTTGCATATTTATGAAGACCAAATATTTTGCATCTAAGAATGTTTATTTCCTATAGGCTCATAGGTGTTTAAAAGGCTAACGATTGCAAGGGCCGTTTTAAGCCTAGGCATGCATCACATATCTGACAAGTTCTAATACTCTTGAGTGTAAGCAGGGGTTTGGGAGAAGAAATATTTACGTGCAGGGGTCTGGGAGATGAACCATTTACAGGTTGCCTGTGTCCATTAGAGACATAAGTACTATAAGGAGGATTTGCTGTATCACTATGGAGGCTGCAATAAGGAAGATCAGCAGGGTCATTAAATATTTATGATGGAGAAGATCAGCTGTTTAATGAATCTTTAGGGAAATTGTTGCTTCACTACAGGAGCTTCTTTTAAAAAACAACTGCTTCACCAAGGTATGTCTTATATGACTGAACAACTGATTCGGTTAAGGCATGCTGTTTAGATATTTTCTGAAAAAATGTCTGTTTGATTTAGGGATAGTCAGTTTTCTGTGGTATCAAAGTTTATATTAAATAAATAGGACTTGGGCTGAAATACAGTTTCAGTAAATTTCTGCGGAGTCAGTCCATGTAGAAAAGAGCAAACTTCAATTATTTTAAAGGGGTATGTGAATCGGAGACTTGCAACAACATACCTCATGTTTATTTGGTTTAACTATGAAAGTCATTTCAAACCACAAAGAAATACGCTAAACAATAAATGATAAAGCAAAAAAGTTTTTGTACAATTCTTTAATTTCTTGCTAAGAACTTCTGGATACAGAATATTCTACAGCAGTCTGTTTCTCATACTAATGGTCAATCTTTTTAGCCTCAAATTTAGCTTCATTGATAGCCGAGGCTGTTTAACTGTATTGATGTCAGGTTACCAATAATGCTGAAATTTCAGTAATAAATGAATGCTACACTTAATCCCATTGCTATGGCCAACTTTACACCCTAACACTTTGCAACCAGGACAGCTGCCTCTTTTTGCACAGTTTAGTTAGAGCCACATGCATGCACGATATTTGTGCAAGCAACTGAGTAGCTAAGTACATTATACAGAGCAGAAAAATGTAGGCTCAATACTTAGAATATACCAGCATTAATAAAGACCACATTTCAGGGATAGTTCTCTTTGATGTAATAATTAATTTCATTTCCTATTTCACTCAGATAATGACCCTAATATTTAACCTAATTAACCGTACACTTAGAACTAAGTTATGGAAATTCAATACACGTCATCTTTGGGATGTTGATTGCTAGAAGTTGCTAAAGGAAAATGATTCTAGAAGCTATTAATTCCACTGGTGATCATATAGTCTTATCGGAACCCTAAATATAATCATTGGGATGCACTTTAAGAAATATTATACTGAGCATTGGAATGAGGATATTTTGTGTTTTAGGTCCTGACTGACTCCATACTATACAAAGAAAGGAAACAGAATTCCTTATTAAAAATGTACAAGAAAACTACCACATTTTAAATAGAATCCTAATTTTATGTGTGTAAACACACGATTTCTAATGATGAAAAATCAGTATCCCGTAGTCCATCAGCTTTAAGATTAAAACAAAATTTACCAAGCATACGACTTACATCAGCCATCCAAAACATGTTAGCATCTTCAAAAAAATATCCCTCTTCTACTCCAGCAAGTATATCATTTTCTGTGAAACAAATCAAAAACTTTTATTATTAAACTATTCAACCATAAATCAACATCTAGCACTTTCTAAATACAAATCAGTAGAAAGAATATTGTAAACTCTAAAACAGATCTCAGAAGGAAACAATGCAGACAAAGTCTGTATATACCTTATTTTACTGTTTCAACATAATGTTTTTCTCTCTTTTTGAGAAATGGTTTGAATACCATTTATCTAGAGGCGTTTATATCACGTTATCGAAAGATGAAAATAGCGAACTCTATTTCATCAAACCTAAAATATCTTAACCACATAATATCGAACATTCAGAACAGCGAATTTCCTAAAGCTAGCTTTAATAAGCTATTCTGAAACACATACACACAACACAAGCACACCTAAAAAACATCAGTACACACATACACTTATAATCCTACAACTAACCCTACACTAAACTATACATACACTACTATCTATCCACTTACCTTAACCCAAACCCTAGCCCTAAGGTCCATCACTATTGCAAACTCACCTAACCCGCCCCTAAACCTAATTCACCTAGCCTGCGCCCTAACCCTAACTCACCTAACCTGCACCCTAATCCTAACAACCACACACTCTCACACTTACCTGAACCCGACCCGTAAATCTCCACCACAGCTCTGAAAATAGCAAAGCCACAGAACCGGCCAACCGAATTCTTTCCCTAGGAAAGAATTTGGTGTTCTGCAGCTTCGCTATTTTTAGCGTTCGATCAAAACAGGTCGATATTAGAACATTCGAAGTTTTAAAACTTTGATGTTCTGATATAGACCCATCTAGAGAGGTGTATGTTTATCCTGGATAGATGTACAATTTTAACTTATTTTGTAGCCTCTTATGATTAGGCATATAGGTCCATAGGTCTGGGGAATAAGCTTTGGGTCTACTAGCCATCAAGAAGCTTTATGCCCCAGTCCCATGTTGTAATATATGGGTGCTATTGTACTTTAGTTTTTTCTTGAAAGGGTGTATTGATGGGCCATGTTTAAATGAGAAGCGAGAGTTTATTTCACAGGCATGTCAGACTTTCAGATGTGAAGTTTGTCACTTTTTGCACTACAGTTCATACTCATTTTTACTCACGCTAAATGGTCTTTCGGTTCAGTCCTCCAGAGGGATTTTAAGCAAACTGTTTCAAAGACATAGGATCCTTTTCTGTACTGTACATCGGGCATAGATCTTCCATAAGAAAGTGACATGATATAGATGAGTGTTACTGTAGCCTTGTGCTCTAAAACAAGTGTAACGCCATTTGATTTTTTGTGAGGAATCATTGCAGCTGTTGAACTGCAGCAGACAAAGTGTGAGTAGTTGGCAGATGAGTGTAATATTATTTAACCCATCTGATAGTGCTGTAAGCTACTAACCTGGTATACTCTTCCCAGCCCCATCAACCCCACAATCAAGTGGGTAATTCCATATGCTTTGTAGAGAGTAGCAGCTCTGGGGGGTACCAGTTTGAAATGTTATAATCTACAATGACTCCAATGCCATTTATTTTTCAGTTTCAGTAGCTGACTATCAACAGTTATAAAGCTGGATGAGAGGGAGGACAAGTTGCCAAATGCAAGAATGCTGTATTTTTAAAGGTATGCTCATTTCTACTGTACCATTTGAAGGGAGGTAGTGTAAGCAGCATAAGGGGTAGTACTCCAAAGTATAAATTTTGTGACCAAGATTGACACACAAAAACAGACAAAAGATTGTCTAAGAGGGACTCCACTAATGAAACAGAATGATGAGGAAAGACTTTCTGCTCTTATCTGTTCATGAAAATGAAGCATTTAAGGATCTGATATTATATATTAATTTATCTTTAGTTTCCTGAGATTATATGATTGCCTCAAAAGGTATTGTGTCAAAAGCTTTACCCACATCAAGATAAATTGCATTGAGAAATGCATCTTGTACGCCATTGCCCTAGATGTAAGATTATCGCTGAAAAAATATACTGGATTAGGTCATGTAGAAGATTTCTTGTGTCTTCCTGATGAAGTTCAATGACTCCCTCCAATGTTTTGCACAATATGCTTGTGGGCTTGATCCAGCTGTAATCACTAGCATCTGTAGAAGGAACCTACCTTGTGAATTGGGACAATGTACTGTTTCCAGATAAGCGCTAGATGTAGGACAAGGTGACATTGGCAGCTGCCTGGGGCCCTGTGCTGGTTCTGAGTTCCCGTTTGGCCTTAAAAAGAAAAATATTACTTACCTTCTAAGCAAGCATCCATGAGAGAGTGTTCTGCAGCCACAACACTGGAAGGCAACAGAAGTTTGTTACACTTCTGTAGAATCAGCCTTGGAAGACATGATGGCAGTGCATCTGCTGCTACTTTTCAAGCACATGCACACAAATGAGAAATTTGGAAGCAGTCATTGAATCCTCAAATGACTTGGCCATCTTACAACAAGATTTGTCTCAAATAACTGTTATCAAAATCAAGATCTGAACCTAAATGCCAAAAATGCAATATTCCTTTTGGGAAGTTATCTACCCCAGGGAAGTACTGCTTTGACATTACGCCCCTAAGAGATGACCCAGTTCTGGACTTGGGAACTTATTTAGGTGGTGACCTAACTTTTGACCAGCATGTCTGTTGTTAGAAAGTCCTTGCACAGCTTAAACAAATGGATTGTGTATGGATCTAGGGATGTCATTCTCTCATTTACTCTTCCCTCATTAGGAAAGTCATTGAATATAATGACCTCTTTGGTACATATCTGTCCAGGTGCTTGCAACAACTGGAACACCCACAAAAATACTTTACTAAAAGGATAAAAAGTCCTGTCACTATACAAGGTATCCTACAGACTGAAAAGAGGTGACCAGTGCCTGGCATAGAAGCCATCCTTAAACCCATTACTGAGGGATTTACTGCACATCAGAAAGTCAGTGGTGTAGGGATTTAAGGCTCAGCATTAACAGAATAGTTTGGAAGGGCAGGTGTATTTCTCAGATGATACTGATGCTGTGGAACAGTCATCCACATAAGACAAAGTTCATCCTTGACCTTTTTCAAGCACAACTTAAATCTATCGATGGGAAATGGAGTTTACCCCAGGACTACCCCCATACTACTAATGGACAGATGCAGCACCTAAATGCTTTATCCCATGCACTGTTCCTCTGAAAGTATCTATGGTATGATCCCAGTAATTCTCATTGGATGTAATATAACACTATAAAACATGTGATGGGAAAGGGTAATCTTTACTCAAATGGGATAGGCTATTTCAAGCACAAAAAGAGAAACTAGTATAATGGTTAAGGACTTCGCCTCCCATGCACAAAGAGCAAGGCTAGATCCTGATTTACTGGCCGATGCCTGTTTGGAGTTTGCATGTTCTCCCTGTGGGGTTCCTCCTGCTTCTGAAAAAAACATGCTGATTGTTTCCATCTCAAACTCATCCAAGAATGGAGCTGTGGGCAGCAGCAAAGACTCTATAATTCTTTCCCTTATAGGACACCATATATAGACCAACCTATTTGGGCATCTACTGTGGTATGCAGTATCTTCAAGATAGGAGAACACAGATCACAGAGTGCCATGGCAGGCTAGTCAGTCAACAGTGCAAACATATTGCTCTAGGTGATTTGGGTGTGTTGACTTTTGTCATCAAATGGGTATGGATATTTTGCCAGTTGCAAGTGCGTTGAGGACCCAACCCACTCCAGCCCATGTGAGGGATCCATGATGACAGTGGGAAGGGTGTATGGGATCCTGTTGGCCAGTTTGTGCCTCATGTGAAGTAGAGTATCCCTGGGTCAATAAGCTACTGGCTGTCCTGTTGCCAAACCTGTTACCTGGATTAGCTCTGAAAGATGGACATAAAGCCAATCAACCTGTCAGACATAACTAAGAACTGCTACTCACTGTAGGTTCACTGACAGGATAAAGCTTGGATGTTCATAGGAGGCTGGACATCCTATGTATACAGGAGACAAGATGGAAGGACAGTGCAACAAAGTTACTTGACTAGGGATCCAGAAATTACTTCTCACAAGGAGGACAGGCTAGAAATTCTGTGGGAATTGTGGTGAGGGAGAGGTTTTAGAAGGCAGTGAGAGACACCATCAGAATTAGACAGAATCATAGAATTCAGACTCCAGCATAATGCTAGGGCAGTATTTATAATCTCAGCCCATGCCCCACAGTAGGGATGTGATAGAGTGGATTCAGACAGCAAATGCAGAACTTACTAGATAAAGCAGGGTGGCTTGAATTGCTGTTGATAAATAGGAGAACTCTCTGCAAATATTGGGACAGATAGAACCAGATATGAGGATCACCTGGGTCCATACTGTTGGGGCAGCAGAAACAAGAGGGCCATGCTAAACTGTCTGGTAAATGGTTTGATGGTGGACAACACATGGTTCAGCAAGAAAGACTGTCACAAGATCACATACAAGAGTGGCTTACATGCAACTCGGGTAGACTTTCTCCTAGTAAGGAAAGGGCAGTGGAGTAGTACCAGTGATTGCAAAGTCATCCGCTGTGAAACTGTCAATCTACAGTACAAACCACTAGCTGCCATAGGCCGCTGCAAGCAGTGGTCAGAGAAGGCTCTAAGGTCAACAGATACCAAGCTGAAGACCTATAAGTTGACTGGAAAGATGGCGCAACAGTTCAAGGACTCAGTCGGGAACACCTCAAAAAAAAAAGAAATAGTTGCTGTTTTGAGGTGCAGCCATTCTTTGTGTGAGGACTGAAGAATAGATATGTAGCCCAGCCAGGTATGAAAATAAAGTATATAAGGAAAGCTGATGGTAGAATGCAGAGGTCCTGGAAGGCATCAAATGAAAGGAGTGCAGGAAGTGGGAGATGCAAAAGAGAGACCAGGCTAGAAAGTAAGACTTATTGGCAAACAGGCTAAGAAAGGAGTTGCAATAACAAAGAACAAGGCATCAGGGGGACTCTACCAGCTTCTGGAAAGTGAGTCAGCAGATGGCAAAAACTATACCAGGTTGCAGGACGACCCTTGATAAGGGATGCCAGTAACCTGCTCACCAGTCCACAGGGCATCAAAGGCAGCTGGAAGGAGTACTTCCAGCAGCTTCTGTATGAAGAAAACCCCAGAGAAACTGTGCTGACCTGGATACAGCTTATTATGGAAGAGGAGTCCACCATAGAAGTATTAAAAGTAGCACTAAGGAAAACTCAAGCCAGGGAAAGCAGCAGGCTGAGATGAGTTCACAGGAGATATGATAAAGATGTTGGGTAAGATAGGGAAAAGTGTCTCCAGAGGGTACTCAAAGTATGTGGAGGGGTGTGTCTCAGATAAGTAGAGATTAAGTATAGTAGTGCCAGTGTTCAAGAACAAAGGAGACCTTCATTACTGTGGGCAGTACAGAAGTATCAAACTCCTGTCGCATTGCATGAAAGTTCTGGAGAGGGTGATAAATATGTAGAGTAGAAAGTATGATGAGAAATAAGCAGTTTGGATTCAGATCGGTATATAGTACAACTATCCCAATATTTGCAGTGAAACAGATAATTGAGAAGAGGAAGCAAGAAATGAGGAAAGAGTCTAACTGAGCATTCCTAGACTTAGCAAAAGTATATAACAGGTTCCCAAGAAAGTTGACTTGGGCAGTGGTTCATAGTCACAGAAACACTGTAGGAATTAGTGCACACCATGTACAATGATCCAATGACTCGAGTACAAACAGTGTTCTGCCTCACAGATGGTTTGCAGTGGGAGTGTGTGAATCAGGCCTCCTCTGTGAGCCTACTGCTGTTCATACTGATGATGGACTACATTAGCAAACCGGTTGGAGGGGACAGATCAGCAAAGATGCTGTATGCAGATGTGACATTACAAGTAGACTGAGCAAAAGAAGAGGAGTGGAACGCAAAACTGATGACACATGGGATGAACCTGAGTACATATTAGACAGTTTTAACATGGAAAAAATCAGAAGAAGCTGGGAAATGATAGAAGGGAAAATAGTGTCAGGTTGATGGCTTCAGGTATCTGAGAGCAATGGTTGAAGAGAAGTCTGAGTAAGGTCAAAGTTAGAATCACAGTGGCTGCAGCCAACTGGCAGTGTCAGGGGTAATATACAACAGAAGAATGCCAAATATCTGAGAAATATGGTATACAAAACAGTGGAGTGACCAGTACTACTGTCTGGTACAGAAACCTGGGGAATAAAGGCAGGGAACTTGAAGCTAGAGGTGATGTAGATGAAGTGCCTATCTTGACTAGGCTTATAAGGGCCTCAAGGCTAATAGCCTAGTAACCTCATATGATCCTATGAAATGGATAGTAGGATTGTTGGACTGACAGATTACCACACAAGAGCAGAAGGCAAAGCAGTTCCAATTGCAGAAAAGATCAAAACAGATTATGGTGGCTCAGGCACATGTGCAGATAAACAAAATACAATCTAGAGAAGATTTAGGATGGACAGAAAGGAAACAGGAAGTAAGGGCATCCAGCAAGAGGTAGATGGATTGTGAGAGAAGACCTGTGTAAGAGTGGTACTGAAGAGAGAGAGATGGTGATAGCTGACACAACATCTCAATCCCATTTAAAAAGGGGGGGGGGATGAGGATGACTTGAATGAGGATTATATATCCTGGGCGTCAGAACACCACTGGGTGGGCACTATTCCCACAAAAACATGCACCCTGTTGGGCATTACTGCTTAATACACAGGCATCTAAATGTGATATACCATTATCTGAGAAGCTGGGAGCACATTGCAATACAGATTAAAAAAGGGAAGAGCTACAGTTTTAAGGTTGACATAGGCAGGAGTGGCGGTGAATACAGAAATTAGTTCATAACATTAGTCTTAAAACATGCGCAAGCTTTAATATCCAACAAGGTAGAATCCATACCTTTACTTGATGTGGTTAAATTGGAAATGTTGTCATTTCCCAACCAGAATTCTGTTTGCTTGTTACCAAACCCTTTTTTGTAAGAGTTCCAGTCACGATAAAAATCAACAGATCCATCATAGCGTCTTTGGAAGACCTAAGACAAGACATTTCAGTACAACTATTTATAAATATGTTGTATGCAGTAAATCAAAGAAATCATTTTTCCTATACATCTCAGAACACCAAGACTTAACTATATTAATGTGTCTGAAATCCAGTAAAACGAATTGCCATAACCCATGCTTTTTCAAATCCATCATTTATATATTGGGGACAACTAACAGAGAGCAGCTGTCCTAAAAAATGTACACTTCTACCCCATTTTACATCTGGGATTTAGAAAAGATGGATGCTACTAAAAATATTGAATGCCACCCACTTAATCAGTCTCTTGATGCCAACTCCTACAAGCCACTTATTTATCTCTGAGTCTGCTTGGAGTTCCGTAAATCTAGGTAGCTTGTTAGACCTTTTATGCTTCTGCCTATGAAACACTATCTCTTTAGATTCACATCTCCATTTCCAATGCCACACATGCATGTGTATACCACTAAAAAGCCATGGTAATGCTAACCATTTATAAGTTTTAGGAATCGTGTTTTGAACACTCAGAGATTGTCTATGCAATGACAACCATATGCTGTTTGATATAACTTCTCTTCAACTGAGCACCTGAAATGTGGGCCACTGGAAAAAAACTGCAGAGGGTGAGAATCAAGTTGCCAATTTAGCTCCATATCTGTACTGAGACACTTCAAGTACACGAAGGAGATGGCATCATGTCATCTCATTAGCAGTAATTTAATCCAGTCGTAATCCAGAAAATGGTTTTATTGATAATCAATTTCAGTAGATGATAGTTAATTTTGCCCACCCAACTTCAGTATAATAACTAAACAGTTGAAGAACAATGAAGAAATAGCAAAGTCACGCTTGGTAAAAGTAGGCCTAAAAAACACTTCATTGCATTGGGACTATTAAATTAATCTGTCATGCTCTAAAGGAGATTCAAACACCAGCACTTCTCATGTAATTTATCATTAAATTAGTGGATAATTACTAATCATCTCCACTTCATTTGTGAAAATATTAATTTACTAATTGATATGATTACAGTTGTATTTAATAGCCAGTGTCACACACATGCAAGTACTGTGATGTTACGCAAAGTACAGTTGTGTAAGTAAACTTAACATAACAGTAGCTTTTCTGATAGATTACCGTTGCAGTAGACTGAGCTATGTGACAGCTTTTCAAAGATAAAGTGCACAGAAGAGCTCCATATAAATGACAGAGCGCCAGAAGCTTCAGAGCTTTCTTGTCCAAAGAAGGAAGGCAATAGCTTTGAAAGGAAAAATGGTAGAAAAAAATAAAAGGAGCTGGATAAAGGGGGTGGCTACTGCAAGTGATCTATTAGAACATGTACTGTTATGGTAAGTACCTACACAACTTACAGTATGTTCAACATTAGATCATTGCTGCAGTGGCCTATCCTGTTTGGGTAAATAGCCATGCCTTAGAAACTAAAAAAAAAGGAGGAGAAAATAAATTAAGAATCCAGGAGCTTCTACAGAATTGTTCTAACAAACCTATTCTGGACCTGGAAAAGGAATCCAGTTTGTAGACTTTGTAAACGTATGCACAGAGGACCAGGTTTATGCCACTAGAATAAGTCCAACAATTTCCAGAAAGCCACCAAAGAAGCCAAATCCCTGGTGGAGTGGGCCGTAAACAGCATGAGACAAACATCATGAAATTGTTTTCTTTGACACTGGCTTTCCTCTCCTCTTACAGCTAAGCAGCTTTTCTGAAGGACTGAGCTTTTCTAGGTTGTATCTCAGTTGCCTGTAGACATCCAGAATCTGAAGAATTTTTTTACTCTTTTTTTGATTACAGGAAAACAGACTGGGAGATGAATAGACTGGCTCAAAGAAAAATTCTGAGACCACTTTAGGCATAAAAGGATTAGTTCTCAAAGAAACCCTATCTTCTGGTAAAATGAGGTAGGGTTGACTGAATAGGAACGTGTAACTTGGATACTTTTCTGTTGAAAATCAGATCAATAAGTAAAACAGTCTTCCATGAAAAGAACTTCAAGTCAGTGTAAAAAAGAGCAAATTCTTCAAGTACAAAATTGATTCCAAGGAAGAGGCACATATTTCTAGGTGGACTGACTTGAGGATGAGTAAAAGGGTAGAGGGTTCCAAGAACAGACAAGTCAAAATGGCTGAAAAATGAAGTTTGACAGAAGAATAAGAAAGGCAATAGGACAGTAACTCACATATATAACCAAGAACCAAAGGCAGCCAGGCCTTAAAAGGATCATAAGGATAATTTTTCTTGTAAATGCAGCAAATAGAAAATCTTTTCCTTTTACGCATATTAGTTCCTAGTAGGGGTTGTAGCCTCCAATACCTGCTGCACGTCCTCAGAAAAGAAAGTCCCTAAAAGTTATTGTAATTCTGTGACCCAGGTAGTCAGAGTTTTCAGGCTGTGTTGTATCAAGCAACCTCATTCTTGTGAGTAAATCCAGTCTGTGGAAAAGCTTTTTATCACCGTTGTCCAGTTTCAAAATAAGGGAGAACTGTTGCTTGGGATAAAAGGGAGTCACCATCATAGACTTTGGGGAGACCTGGATCTTTAGAATAACTGTGGCTATCAGTGGAAAGGATGGAAAAGCATAAACAAAATTCCCATCCATGAAAAAGAAGCATCTTCCAAGCCTTTTTGCAAGGAAACCTGCAGCAGAATTTTGTAGTCTGTTCTTGAGGCAGAGAGATCTACTTGATATGCTTGCCACAATCTGCTCAGTTTCCATTTGTGAGAGTCTGTCCTGGTCCTGCTTAGCTTACCTGCTACACAGCTTTGCTTATATAGAATCTATGAAGCCTGAAGAGTCAAAGTGAGTTGAGTTTCTGCCTTCCAGGCTATTATAGCAAGCCTGCAAAGAGGGTAAGATCTGATACCCTACCATTTTGTTTGTATAACACATCACTGTGGGTGGTTTCTGTGACAACTTTAAGAGGTCCTGGAGACCATGGTTTAGAGCTTTCAAAGCATTTATTGCTGCCATCATCCCTTTGAAATTGATGTGCTTTTGTCTGTTGTATGCTCCACAGACCTTATGTTTTTACTCCTTGGAAGCCACTTCCAATGCCAGATCTGAAGCATCTGTGAGACTGAGGTGGAATGCAGAATAGGAAACCTTGATTCTGAGAGAACTGGTCTGTCCACTAATTATTTCCTGTCTTACAAGTCCCAATATAGGGATCTGAAAAAATATAGGGCATAGATACTGAATCCAGACTGACCTGGGGTGTCACTGAATTTTTTGCATGTAAAGTATGGCCAAGGGAATCATAAGGATCATAGGAGCCATGCATCTAAAATTTTGAGAACTTTCCTGACAGATACCTGTTCTTAACAAAATCAAGAACTGTCAGTATCTTGTCTGGTGGAAGAAAGGCTCTTCCAAGAGCTGAATCTAACAGACATATCAGAAAAAGCTATTCTGTGAAAAAGGATGAGAGAATTTCTCACTCAAACTACTTAACCAAAATATAAGCAATAAAAACCATGCCAACACTTTGCACGAGTTTATTGAAAAGTAACAGTAGTGTTTAACGCTTTCATCCCAAAGAGGACTTCTTCATTGATTAATGAGAGAATTTCTGTAAGTTCAGTTCAAAACCCAGATTGGGTAGTCGATTTTGAACCCTTGCGTAGGACTCTTGACAACTGGAAAAAGCATGTACATGCGTATGATCATCCAAATATGGAAAATGTGAATGCCTTGATGTCTGCAATGAATCAATACTAGAGCCAGAACATTTGTAAGTACCTTTGGAGCACTAGGTATTCCAAAGAGCAAGAAAGATAACAATGAGCCAGATACAGAAAATCTTACGAAGCATCTGAAATGTTTGCCAATGGGAGTGTGAATGTAGGCATCTTTTAAGTGTAGCTTTACCATGAAAACTAGTGAAGGGATAAAGAGGTAACATGTTCTGAAGAGAACATTTTTAACTATGGGACTCTGGCAAAAAAGAGAGAGAGGAGGGTCTAGCATAAGCCTCCATGTCCTTTCTTTAGAACCAGAAAAATCTTTAAACACCCTTTGCCCAAAAGCAAGCACTGGTTCTATGACTCCCTTAGGTATGTAACATTTCCCCCAGAACTGGAAGAAACAGGGCAATTTGGGTTACTGGGCAAGAAGGAATTCCCTGGAAAGTAGCAAGGGCTCCTATTGCCAAGTGTACCCCCTATTAGACTTTAAGTACCCATTTGTCTGAAACAGCCTAGTGTCACAAATGAAGGCATAGGCTCAGGAGAGGGAGAAGAGATTGTTAGGGTGGGAGGGGGTAGAAGAAGCCTTAAGGTCAATAGTCATTATGGCCATTACTTTCTATAGTCCTATATGTTGGATCCTTGCTGCTTGAATTGCTTTTTGAAAAAGGGAAGGTGAAGAAAACTTCTATTTTGTCTTAAAGGAAGGTTGAAAGATTTGTAACTCCTTGAGTTAACTGTTCCCTTTCATCAAACCTCTTAAGTACCTCAGATGAAGGGCCAATAAAAAATTTCATGTCCAGGGGAGAATTTCAAATTTCAGTTTTAACATCTTCAGGAAGATTTTGAGAATATAATCAAACAAATCCTCTCATGACTGATACAGAAGCAGCTGTCTTGGAGACAGTATAAACAGCATCATAAGAAAACTTTATGGCATGCTTAATTACAGGAAAGTTGGAAACAAAAGGCAGTCAAAGATTTTTTTAGACCTTAGAAAAGGGAAGGTTAGCATTTAAATACTTTCATGTTCTCAACAGCCAGAAATAAAATTTATCATATGAGCTTGGTAGTTTAAAATTATGGAAGTTAAGGTAGCAGATGGATAACTTTTTTTCCCAAATTTGTCAAATGTTTTCCCATCATTCTCATAGAAATGGGATTATCATTAGCAATTTGTCTAGCAAAAGCAGTTTTAGATAAGGAAATCCCTACAGGGTCTGCTGTAAGACTATAAAACGAGTATTTGGGAGTCTTTGTTACCGTATATAACCTGTCAGACTTGAGGCAGAAGGGTGACTGCCAGGGAAGCTACAAGATGTCAGAAAACTTTCCCAAGGGAAGATAAAACAAGAAGTACAGATGCAAGTTGAGGAATGCCCAACTGTAATAAATAAACCATACCACATTTGGACAACAGGCCATTTTGTTCCAAATTAAAAAAACTTTAATTTTAGATAAGGTTTCAAAACCAGATACATTTTCTGGAAGGAATTCTGAAGCCACACTTTCTTCAGAATATTTACACGTGAGAAGAGAGTCCTAAAGCACAGACTTCTCTCTGTCTCCAGTCCCTGCTCTAACTGAATGTCAGTGTCAGAAAGAGAAGGAGCTTTTTTTCACTCCATATCTGAGGGACCGCCATTACAAAAGCACTAGTCAGTTCTCTGGCAAATCTAAATATATCCTCCCCTTACAAACAGACAAGAGAAACCATATTTTTGAGTTTTCTTTTTTCTGTTCTTGGGAGAGTCACTGAAAAAAGACTGACCAAATGCAGGCACAGTCTCACTGGGTTTGCACTTCCTATCTGGAAAAGGTGGGATCCCAACACCGGATACTTCCCCAATACCAATGAGAGTGATTCTCCCTTGTCAGAGAAGGGCAAGCCTACAGACAGAGTATGTATCTATCCCCTAGTCCTTGGGGGTTTTAGATGCTACAACAGAGAGACCAGGGAAAACAATGAGTGGTTTAAGTAATCATGACCAGCTGTGGTGGAATCACCCATATGTAGCTAACACCCAATGACCCCCTGACAATTGTTTTCTTCTGGAGGATGGGAGAAGGAAAAACTAAGAATGGTAACTGCTTTGTAGGTTCAACCACAAAGGAAGCTTCAAAGTTGGTAAGACAAGCCTGCAAGGGTTGGTAAACACTGTGCCAAATTTAGGCAGATTTGAAGTAAGAATATATTCTGACAGTCCCCAAAAGCACCAATCCTGCCCCTAAACTTCTCTACAAGAAAAGTATCTATAATAAAAAAAAATGTCAGCACAATAACTTAACACAAGCATGCACATAATCAAATCCCTTGTTCAGAATGAGTCCAAACAGTTTTCTTGTGTAACTAATACTTGTTTTACAGGAGAAAAATACTTTTTTCTCAAATTCAGCATTGGAAAGTTTCTTCCAGCAGTTACAACTTATTTGCCCAGCCTTAGAGACTCACTACATGGCTGACAGTACCAAAAAGGCCACCAAAAGAGTGCACTTTGGTGGCAAGGAAGCTCTGTAGCTTTTAGTACTCTGTTATTTATATACAGGGTTGTGTTTGAGCTAACAGAACAAATGGAGTGCAAACTTCAACTTTGAAAAGCTGACCATTGGGGAGAGGACCCCAAATGTCATAGGCTACTGCAACAATGATCTAATGTCGGACATCATACAACACTTTTAATTATAGCTATATGTTTCATACAGCTTTACTGGATTTTGTAATATTAAATTAACATAACCAATGACTTTGATACAACTCTCAGAACAGTTTAATAAACTGAAGCTACATGGCAATTATTCCAACTATATTTTTATGCAAAAAATGCTGCACACTCTAACATCTCAAGTATGTCTTGCCAAACAGTCATTGCAGCTGTTTGGACCCTGTTCTGATGCTTATGGATATATATAAACAGTGCCAGTCACCTCTGTCTGGTTAACAAATCTGCACAGACACTAGTGAAGGTATATCATTTTACTGTAATGGTTATGAAAGCTTGTGCAGTACATTGCCTGCATTCTGTCTCTGTGCTCCTAGCTGGTGCTCAGCATTGCACCATATATGACCGACTACACTGTCATGTACAGCAGTAGAGGTCTGCTGTCTTTAGCATAACTGGAGCAGGTAGTTTGTCACACTGTTACTGAAATGCAAGATACCTACCAGCCATCCTCCACCATCTGTATCCATGTCACAAAAAACTTCCATGGACTTGCAGTCTTCTGGGTAAATGGTGTACCACCCACTCAGTAGGTTTCCTTTTTCCATCAACTCTTTACAGTCTTTGGCACCTGGGCAGAGAAAGAAAGGCCATACTTAGTACTGCCTTTGAGGAATGTTTTCATCATAGTATAAATGTTTCAACATGACTCTTAAGTTTATATGTAATGTAAATTGCCTTGTGCTCTGTGCTCAGCAGAGACTGTGAACATCCCATGAAACAAAACTTGTTGAATAGTCACTCTGTGAAAAGTGACACCAGACCTACTCAAGTACCCTTGCATGCATGTCATGTCTGTTATAAAAACAATGCTAATTATCATTTTCCTTTAACATGCAAGTGACGTTATTCCATATTGGACCACCATCTCAATCAAGTTAGCCTTCACATAATTCATTTACACCTTCTCCCTTTTTTGTTTTTTCCTAAACATGATCTGGATATTTATTTCTGGACTCAACAGCACTGTCACAACCAATTAATTGTGCCTTGAAACCTATTAGAATTTATCATAAGTCTATAATAGTCATGCAGATTAGATCGCTTTAGTTCTGTGCATTCAAATATGAACCTATCACACAACATTGTACAACACAATAAGACTTTATCCAAGTCTGCTATGTTATGTTTAGCATATTAAAAGGTTTAACGTTTTTATATAAGGCAGTGCTTTTATGTTTGCTATTCTTTGTTACTCTTTACTGGAATTTTCTGAGTTCTTCAGATACCCATTTTCATTCCTGGATACTAGACAGAATATCTGTACCGTACCATTCATCATGATAAAGATGAATACTCTAACCAGCAATTTTAGTTTACTACTTCGAATCAACCTACTGATGCATCCAAGCAATTTTCTGTCTTGGACTATCTACATGGTTAATGAAGGCAATAGCTTTGTCAAGAAAGACCTAGAGTCTTTAAAAATAGTAACCTTGCTGATTATGTCCAAAGATACACATCATCTCTTTTCTGGTTGAAAAATCTCATACATTTTTTACTAATTTATTAACATGTCATATTTTTTGCACATGCATTTAACTTATGATGTCTATTTTTATTTGGTAATATATTTTACAGACATGATCTCTTCTAGTTTATCAGTACATGTGTTGTAAAACTGGATTAATTGATATTTCACACCTTTTAAGTACACACTAAGTAGGTAAGGTCTAGATATTATGCTCTGATGTATGTCTAAAGATAGAACATGTCACTCAGAGCACTGACTTTCAAATTTGGCTCTCCAGACTCTGATAACCAGGTGTGTATCAAAGAACTGAGTTCTGCTCCTAAACTAATTTAACTCACAATCAGGGCCTTATGATTTATTAATAAGAAAAAGGCATAGGAAAATCATTGTAAACATTACATTTAAAAATTCATATCTAAGGGTATTATCACAATATTGAGACAGAATAAGAATTAATGGCTCATTTTGTTGTATGGGTGTTGAAAAACATTAGCAATGCTGTTTTCCATTCATTTATTACAGTGTTTCAGTCTTTCATGAACTTTGATAGCATCAATTGTCCAGAGTTTTTGCATCATGTTTTTGGTCTGTCCCTCAAAATGTTTTTAGCAAGTCACTGAGAATAGAAGTTATTAATGACATACATTTGAGTTTCATACCAGCATATTCAGAAAATGCATGCTAACATGAATACTGATCTAGCAATGTTCTGAGTTAAAAGAGCAATATTTAAAATGTCCCTATTTTCAGACCATTATCCCTCCATTATTTTAGGCTTTGTATAGATTTCTTATGCTGAAAGGTTGAGAGGCAGCATGCAACAAAATATATTGGTCAATATCTTACAACTGAGTATGTGTAGAAGACCCAAAATTATAAGTCTGTACATGGCAGAGTTAATTTTTGGACACCAGCTTTTTAAATTAGGGAACCTGAAACCTTATGCTTATAATTATCTTTATATATATTATTGCCAGAAGTTCCATTTCATCTATTTCCTTCTGGAAAGCTTTTTAATTTGTAAAGTTAGTGTATTTTTCTTCAGCATTGTGCTTTTGTTTGCTTTCCAGTGCTTATAAAGTTTCTAGTCCATGCAGCCTGCCTGGAGGCCAAAACCACACCAGCTTTGAATAACTGATATTTTATTGGTTGCCAGGCCACAAAAATCAAACTCTGTATACGTAGACTACCATTGAACATATAAAATTGTCAAATGCAGTACAGTAAACAAATAAAAGCAGATCATCATCATCCTCTTCTTTCGGCTGTTCCCGTTAGGGGTCGCCACAGCGGATCATCTGTTTCCATTTATTCCTGTCCTCTGCATATTGCTCTGTCACTCTAACCACCTGCATGTCCTCTCACATCCATAAACCTTATCTTAGTCCTTCCTCTTTTCCTGTAACCTGGTAGCTTCATCCTTAGCATCTTTTTCCCAATATACTCAGAGTTCCTCCTCAGCACGCCCAAACCAACATAATCTTGCCTCTCTGGCTTTGAATCCAAACCTTCCAACCTGGGCTAACCCTCTAATATACTTATTCCTAATCCTGTCCACCCTTGTCACACCCAGTGCAAATCTTAACATTTTTAACTCTGCCACATCCAGCTGTAACCCCTGCCTTTTTGTCAATGCCACTGTCTCCAACCCATATAACATAGCTGGTCTTACTACCCTCTTGTAGACCTTCCCTTTGACTCTTACTGGTACTCGTCTGTCACAAATCACTCCTGACACTCTTTTCCACCCACTCCATCCTGCCTGTACTCTCTTCTTCACCTCTCTTCCACATTCACCATTACACTGAACTACTGATCCCAAGTATTTAAACTCATCCACCTTCACCACCTCTACTCCTTGCATCCTCACCATTCCTCTATTCTCCCTCTCATTGACACACATATATTCTGACTTAGTCCTGCTGACCTTCATTCCTCTTCTCTCTAGAGCATATCTCCATCTCTCCTGGGTCTCCTTCACCTGTTCCCTACTCTCACTACAGATCATAATTTCATCTGCAAACATCATAGTCCACATGGACTACTGTCTGATCTCATCTGTCAATCTGTCCATCATCATTGCAAATAAAAAAGGGCTCAGATCTGATCCTTGATGTAATTCCACCTCCACCTTAAAAGCATCCGTCACTCCCACCGCTGACCTCACCGCTGTCACACTACTCTCGTACATATCCTGTACCACTCTTACATACATCTCTGACACTCCTGACTTCCTCATACAATACCACAACTCCTCTCTAGGCACCCTGTCATATGCTTTCTCTAAGTCTACAAAAACACAATGCAACTCCTTCTGACCTTCTCTGTACTTCTCCATCAAAAATCTGAGCAAACATCGCATCTGTAGTGCTGTTTCCCGGCATGAAACCATACTGCTGATCACTAATCATCACATCCCTTCTTAACTTAGCTTTCACTACTCTTTCCCATAACGTCATGCTGTGACTGATCAGTTTAATCCCTCTGTAGTTACTACAGCTCTGCACATCACCCTTATTCTTAAAAATTGGTACCAAAATACTTTTTCTCCATTCCTCAGGCATCCTCTCACTTACCAAGACTTCATTAAACAATCTGGTTAGAAACTCCGCTGCTATTTCACCTAAACACCTCCATGCTTCCACAGGTATGTCATCTGGACCAACAGCCTTTCCATTCTTCATCCTCTTCATAGCTATCCTTACTTCCTCCTTGCTAATCCATTGCACTTCATGATTCACTATCCCCACTTCATCCAACCTTCTCTCCCTCTCATTCTCTTCATTCATCAACCCCTCAAAGTACTTTTTCCATCTGCTCAACACACTCTCTTCACTTGTGAATATGTTTCCCTCATTATCCTTTATCACCTTTAACTGCTGAACATTTTTCCTAGCTCTGTCCATCTGTCTAGCCAATCCATACAGGTCCTTTTCTCCCTCCTTAGCGTCAACCCTTTCATACAACTCTTCATATGCCTTATCCTTAGCCTTTGCCACCTCTCTTTGCCATGCACCTCATCTCCTGTATACTTTCTTCATCTCTCTGACAATCCTACTTTTTTGTCAACCTTTCTCTGTATACTCTCCTGTACTTCCTCATTCCACCACCATGTCTCCTTGTCATCCTTCCTCTGTCCAGATGTCATACCAAGCACCTTCCTAGCCATCTCCCTTACTAGCTCTACTGCAGTTACTCAGCTATTTGGTAACTCTTCACTGCCACCCAGTGCCTGTCTTAACTCTTCCCTGAACTCCACCTCACAATTACCCTTTTTCAATTTCCACCGTTTGATCCTTGGTGCTGCCCTTACACTCCTCCTCTTCCTGATCACCAACATCATCTTACAAACCACCATCCTATCCAGCCTAACTACACTTTCCCTGTTCACCACTTTACAGTCTCCAATCTCCTTCAAACTGGCTCTCCTACATAAGATACAATCCACCTGTGTACATCTTCCTCCACTTTTGTATGTCACCCTATGCTCCTCCCTCTTGTTAAAATATGTATTCACCACAGCCATGTCCATCCTTTTTGCAAAATCTACTACCATCTGACCTTCTGCATTCCTTTGTTTAACACCATACCTTCCCATCACTTCCTCATCCCCTCTGTTCCCTTCACCAACATGCCCATTGAAATCTGCTCCAATCCCAACTCTCTCACCCTTGGGTACAGTCATCATGACTTCATCCAACTTACTCCAAAATTTTTCTTTCTCATCCATCGCACACCCAACTTGTGGAGCATATGCACTAACAACATTCATCATTACACCATCAATTTCCAGCTTCATAAACATCACTCTATCCAACACTCTTTTTCACCTCCAAAATACTCTTAGCATACTGTTCCTTCAGGATAAATCCTATGCCATTTCTCCTCCCATCCACACCATGATAAAATAATTTGAACCCACCTCAGATACACCTAGCCTTACTCCCCTTCCATCTGGTCTCTTGCACACACGATATACCAACCTTTCTTCTGTCCATCATATCGGCTAGCTCTCTCCCTATACCAGTCATACTGCCAAAATTCAAAGTTCCAACCCTCACTACCACAGTCCTAGCCTTTCTCCTCTCTTCCTGCCTTCGGCCATGCCTTCTACCTCCTCTGCTCCTTCAGCCAACAGTAGCCCAATTTCCACCAGCACCCTGTTGGCTAACAGTACTGGTGGCAGTCGTTGTTAACCCAAGCCTAAACAAATAAAAGCAGATAGCGTTACTAAATGGGAAGTACAGTGGATATTATGTCACAGGAAGAGGTTCCCTGGCTCTATCAGCTAGGGGGGTACCTTCTATATGGAGTCTGCATGTCCTCACTGTTTGCATGGTTTTCTTCCGGGTGCTTCTTTTGCCTCCCACATTCAAAGACATGCAGTAGGTCAGTTGCACGCATGTCCATGAGTGTGTGTTTGTGATGTGGAAGAACTACTGTGGCAGGGCTAGCCACCCGACAGTGTAAACCTTTGCTCTAGATGACTGCCATTTTTGAAGTGACACCCTGACCCCATGTGCAAAAATGGGGGAGAAAGGGGTTGTGGATAGGTTTATACTAAATGATGTTAAATAGAAAACTGGTGTAGCAGCATTCCAAACTACTCAGCCATCATTGTCCACTCCCCCAGCCTTACTATTTAATGGTGCAGCATACCATTACTCATACCAAAAAATTGTTGCCAATGCCAAGGAAAAAGAGGGGTCAGGGAAGACCTGAACCTGCCATAATTCTAAAAATGAGGCACCAGGCAAGCAAAATATCCATGCCAAAGAGACTGAATTCACAACCACATACTATTTAAATGCACATAAATCATGCCTTCAACAATAAACCCCACAATTACACAGGCTTCCTTAACAATAAAGTCTGCCAGGGCAAACTCTTATGCTTCCTATTTACTGTTTTTTTTTTTGGTTAATGTAAATATTAACTCCTTTATCGACACTCTTCCTTACCTATTTGTATGATAGAATCTATTCTTTTGTCCTACCCCACAAATCTGATTAAGGCTGCTTAAATAGTAGCCTGTTTCTAGAATGATAAATGGATGTCTGGCATATACATGTGCCCTAAACTATAACATACTAATTCACAATAGTTAGATTTCCTGATTTGATCCTTGTCAAGGAAGGTCAAATATCAAAAGTGTAGTTTGTCTCAATCAAAAGTTTCCTACTGAAAAATCACACTATTCTTAGCAATGCTCAGCAGTAATATACAGAGATGGCTATGTGACCAGTATATATATTTAAATAAATGGTTCTAGGATCCTTGCATATTTTTTGAATAAAAACATTACTTCAAGAACATAACTGTAGTAATTGAACTGTATTAGTACTTTATTATTTCACAGAATGCAGCAATTTGTGTAGCTATTCATGAAAAAGGACAACTATTATAGCAACTGAATTCCAAATCTTGGTTAGTATGTCACTGGATATAAAGATGTCTTATATTTTTATTGAATTTAAAATCAAATAGAACTATGCAAATTTTACAATAGATAGAACCATCCCCAAAAATATTTACAATATATACTGTCAGAGAAAATAAGTGAATATGGTTGATTTAATAGTAGAAATAGTCAACATAAGTGAATCCAGTTATTTTTGTAGATCCAGTAAATTTAAAACTTTAATCCATGGATTGATGAACAGAGAAACTGGAGATCTCATTTTTCTGATGCTTTCCTTTTGAAAAATGACTTTGAGAAGCAAAATAAAGATCTTCAAAGAGAGAGGGCTTATCCTTTAGCCAGTTGTTAGTAATGATTTTCATTGACACTGCTAAAATAGTCCATAATAGTTTTTCTTAGTAGAAAGATTAGTAGAAAAAAAATATACGCTATTAAGAATATTCTTAAATCATACCTGACCATAAAGTGTTCAAAAAATCAATTTGTCCAAAATTTAAATCAAAAAGAATGTGTTGCCAATTAGTATTAGTAGCTTGGTTACATTTACAGGATATGTTGGCAACATTTTTAGAAAATGTAATCAATTTGGAGTAAGGAAGGATCTATGAATACATCTCCAAGTAAAACAAAAAAATAGCCGAAACCTTGTACGGAACCACTGATGTTTTAAAAAATATGTACTGACAAAAAACACAGAGATAAAATGCAAGTACTTTAACATCCGTACAAGGTTTCGGCTATTTTTTTGTTTTAGTATCTGGTTTCTGGTTTTTGGTTACGTTATTCAGTTTTTTTCTCTTGCCATCCGTACAAGGTTTCGGCTATTTTTTTGTTCTAGTATCTGGTTTCTGGTTTTTGGCTATGTTATTCAGTTTTTACATCTCCAAGTAAAGATTATCCAGTATTGAACAGAAGTACCTCTGATTTGTTTTTCTTTGTTTCAGAAACAAGTAATCATCCTGTAAAATTCCCAAAATGTACTATAGTGTAATTTTATAATTTAAAAAGTCAGTGTTTTATTATTTTGATGTTTAATTGAATATTTTAACCTCATAATTTAGGAGGGTTAAATTCTTGGTATAAAATAGCTTGTTAAAATTAGGTTTGAGCAAATTTTCTGCTACTCAATGACCTATCAGATTGAACAAAACTAAATTCTATTAAAATGTCATCTCCAATAAGCCTTTACTGGGAAAAAGTGATCAGGTTAAAACAAACTTAAATCTGACTAATAATTATAGCTAATTTTTTTCAAAATCGAATTAATATAGTTTAAGATGGAGAAGAAATATTATACTGTATATAATTGCTGAATACTAACCTTAGATTGTTGAATCATAATAGCAAGGGTAAAGTTTCATTGTATTGCCATTATAAATATGTATATATGTTTTATAAATATGTAGGGAAGTAAATATTGTGGGAAGAAATATCCAGGGAATTGTTATGGCTGTGCTAGTATAGGCCCTAGGGCCGATAGCCTAGTACCAACCTATGAACCTATGTAATCTCTTCCCATTAGCACAATAATTAGGATTATGCTAATTAATAACTTTAATAGCATTAGCATATGATTCAATTTCAGGAAATGTTATACCACCTTTACCCTAAGGTCTACTATGATGAGAATAAGCAATTCTTGGTCTTTTGTTCCATAGAAATATCTGTTATTTTTTTTAAATGCAGAAAAATATTTGTCTGGAAAAAGTGTGGTATATAGAATGTATAATCTTTTTGGTAAGATCATTTTTTATTAACAGCAGACTGTCTTCAAAGTCAACATTTGTTCCAGGAGCTTATTGTATGCCAAATTAGATTCAGTATATTTGAATAATTTCCATTTTTAATATTTCAATTTTTTGATAGTGTTTCCCAAGTGTATACAATCCTGGGATTCTTGAGCAAATTTGATGAGTAAGTTAGATCTAATATCTATTTAATGAAATATATTTAGATATAAGTTTTTAAAAGATGAGTGAAATTTTACTAAAATTGGTAAGGATATCAGACTAACTTTCAAATTAATCTTCATTTAACAATCTGCAAAGACCATCAGATTAGATTCATTTGGTACCAATTTTTATTCCTTGTATTAGATTAGATATTTTGAATTCACAGTATTTCAACAGCTTTTTAATAAAGATGGATCAGAGGTAAGAACCTATTTTAACATAACCTTTATTATATTTTTATATTTCTTTTATTAAGTCAGTGTGTTGAAAAATCATACTTGTGTAATACAAAAAGTTCAATCTAAGAAATCAAAAGATTTTTCTATGTCAAGACTAATAAAGATGGTGTCTATATTCTTATACATAATTTATCAGTTATTTTTTAATATTATCTTGCGTGCATCTTATGGGTATAAAACATATTTGATCATGATCAAGAATGAAATGTTTTATCTATCAGTATGTATACATGAATAATTTGTAATCCATATTTAATGTAATTGGACTATAATATGAACAAAATAAATGTACCTTATTTTTGGAATAGAAAAAAAGGAGTACTTCCTTGAGAGGGGAGTAATTGTTGTTTTGAATTTCTAAAATATGTTATGAAAAGAATTTTATGAAGTAAATATATTATATTAGGTAATTTATATAATTCAGGTACAAGACCACCAGGAACAGGAGATTTATTATTTTGTAGTTTTATTTTTACAGACTTCTAAAACAGATTTTCTTGAATATCTGTTATAATTGTACTGCTTTTAGTTGATTTTATTTCACTAATATGTAAAGAAGTTGAAATTATTTTAACTCTTTAAGATAAATTATGTAAACCCCTATGTGCTATTGAATGTCATTTTGAGTTTCTCAAGAGCAATAAAATGTGTTGGAGTATCTTGATATTTTAACATTTCAATAAATTTAGGTGCTTCCCCTTTTTGATAAAATAAGATCATACAGTTTATTATAAATGTCTTAACTTTTTCCCAGTGTTTGATTTTATTTTTACACCGAGCAATAGATTTGTCATAAATGTAAGCTTTAGAGGAATTGCAGACCATTAGTTCTTTTATATTTAAAAGAAAAGGGGCATGATCCGATAAAGGACCAATCTTTCTAAATTCAAGGATTCAATGCATTTTTTAAACTTTAGCAATAGAAGGAAAGCTTAAAATGTTCTAAAGAACTAGTATCTTTTTCATGCAATACTAAACTACCATTATTATCTAAGACAGTGTCAAGAATTTTCTTTACATGTTTAACTCCCATTCCAGGGAACCAGTAGATACTGGTTAGAGGCCATATTCTACTAAAATGTATCGCTAGAGGTGATCCAGTTTTATCTTAATGTTTAAAAGTTTTGGCATTATAGTATTTTTCCACCATAAAATCATTACTCTTTTATTCAATGAGGAATAGGCTAGTATTTGATATTTAGGATTACATTTGCCATGATTAAAATGTAATTCTTGGCGATAAAAGATGCCGGGTTTTAAAAATCACAGTATTTAACAAAATGTCTTCATTTTATTAAGGCTATTAATGTTTATGTGTAACCACAAAGATAGGAAATCCAGTGCCCAAAACGTACACCAGCAGAAGCTGCTACAGCCAGAAAAAAAACAAACAAAAAAAAAAGTACTTCAGAGTACCAGTAGTAGGGAGCTATTGGCAATCCAACAAAGATTTTTTAACAAAAATATACAAAGATAAATCATTAAACGCATTAACCATCTCTGCATTTTTCATCCTACAGTCTCAGACTTCAGATATACAAACACAGAACAGGTTCAATAAATAAATTCCCCTCCAAAAATCGGATCGAGCCACCAATCATATTCCAAGGTCAATTGAAAAAAAAGTTAAGTTAACAATGCAACAACCTTGATCTAATAAAATAGCCCTAAAAATTGTAAAATATTGAAATAAGAGGAAAACCTTTAGACGAGTAATATAAATATCTCTAATCAATCTCCCAAGTAGTTGAATCCTATTTCCTATACCTAAATGTAAAATGCCTTTATATATAAACAAGCTGCACAGCAAATACATGAACAAAAGTACTATATCAGCCACATAAAACCTGCTTCTAGTTAGCTGTCCAACATTAAGTATTTGAAAACCTTAATTACAACAATGTACAGCAGAATTATATAAACATAACATGTTAAAACCCTAAAATGTATTGCACTACTAACTACAAAATGAAAAAAAAAATGTAGTAAGACATTATCATATTACTCATAAAATATATTCTAAAATAACATATAATATATAAAATCCTCCTATTGTCTAAAGTGGAATAAGAGTAAAGCTTACTTAGTCCAAACTTGTTCTAGCAGCCCTAAGGATTGGCTTTGTCTTTATTTTTGATTTTTTTTTTTGTTAAAGTTCTCATTGGATTACCAATAGCTGTCTGTTACTGGTAATCTGTAGGGCCTCTGTGGTGATCATTAATGTTTATGGGAAGAATAGATTCATTACATGTTAATCATTTTCAAATGTGATATTGGGTCTCCTTTAACGTCTTTCATTCACCTTCTTATCTCTCTTTTGAAAGAACTAAATCACTTGAAGTGCTTATCCCCATCTAATACTTCACTTTATTGTAGTACCTAAGCTACTATACCTGCTTCTGATTAGCACAACCAAATTACTATTCCATTGCTACTTGTCTATTAACAATTAAACTTGCTTCTCTCTCTAATACTTCATGCTAATGTATTTCTTAAATTACTCTTAACTGTCCTATACACAAAGCTTCTATTTGTAAATTATCAATACAATGTTAGTATAAATGTTTGTCAACATCTGTACAAATGTTAGACTGCCTATATGATTTGCATTCACTGAAACGGCATTAAAAATGTGCTATTTTAAGTATGGATTGCTTTAAATTGTTACCTTGGAGATTTTCTCCCTGGGCCTCCACTGAAAAAGGGCACATTTTCCCAGTATGGTTTTCCTGGTAAACAAATGTCAGTGAATCAATCAATGAATAAATTAAGAACAGATAATACAGAAAATGTCCGCAGGCTGTTTATTGGCTAAATTACAACAATGATGGAGATGATTTTCAATAACACAAACTCTGATATATAGAAGAAAGTTTCCACTGAATTGGAATCTAATGGTATTATATGGAATGGTACCAGCTGCTTCTCTATTGACTGTACAAGTCTTTCCAGCCATTGCATCGTTTCAAATTAAAGTTCTTAAAATGAATAATCTGTGAGTGAACATTCATCAATGACATGAACTGAAATACTTTTACAACCGTGCCAGATGGTATCTTCAAATAAAAGGGGAGAGGGTGCAGGAAGCATCTGAATGAGAGAGATGATAATGAATGGTTGGGACTGCATTCCATCATGGCCAGTTTTGGCCATGGTTACAATTTTACATAAATAACTGGTCATATACATATATTTTACAAAGGGAAAAATCCTCTCATGGCTTGAATAATTCCAGTTAGATGCCTTTGTGATTATCTGGTGCATATATAGTACCAGTTTTCCATTTCCTAACGTCAACTCTGTCCTGCCATATTCCCTACATTCTATACCCAGTTCTTTCTGCTTTGTCCAAAATTACTATTAGTAGCTGGGTGGTTATACAATGGCCAGGTACAGAACAAAAATCTGAAAAGGGAAATCTGTGAAGTTGAGAGAATGTGTGAAATGGCAAAAGTCTTCAGAATGGGAAAGGTTGAGGAGATAGTGTGCGAGTTATGAAATTGCCAGCTCCCTTAGGAAACAAATCAGATTTTTCTTCTAGAC